>NC_051393.1:50405684-50408184 GCF_015228065.2 Penaeus monodon | reverse complement strand
ATGAATAAATGAATTTGAGTTTCAGAAACTTCAATAGTCAAATGCAGCTCCCCGGCCTCTTGCTCACGTCCTCTCTCATTTGTTCCTCTCTTCCATCTCACTTCCTCTCACTTTCCCTCCCCCACCCCCCGCCGTTATACGTCCTTTCTTCCTCCTCTCCCTCTCTCCCTCCCTATCTCCCGCCTTCCCACTCCTCCTTCTCCTTCCTCCTCTCCCTCCTCCCTCCCACTCCCCTTTCCTCCCTATCTCCTGCCTTCCCACACCTCCTCTCCCTCCCCTTTTCCCCCTCTCCCTCTCTCCCGCCTTCCCAATCTCCCTGCTCCCTCCTCTCCCTCCCCCTTGCTCCTCTCCCTTCTCCCTTCCTCCTCTCCCTCTCTCCCTCCCTATACCCCGCCATCCTACTCCGCTTCATCCCTCCTTCCTTCCCTCTCTCCTCCTTCCATCCCTCCCTAATTTCCTCCCTCTCTCTCCTTATCCCTCTTTGGTTCCCGACTCTTTTCAAGACAAACTACAATCAGCGAGCACAAGTAGCGCTGTTTTTTTACGCCGCAATTTTTGCAGGGTCACGCGCGTACACACAGAGGAACGGCACACTTTACGCGCGTCTCCGGAACCGCCACTTTCGCCTCCTGCTCTTCTTTTCGTCTCCTGCTCTTCTTTTCGTTCGTTGTTGCTTTTCTTTTCCCCTTAGGCCCATTTCCTCTTCCTTGTCTTTCTTACCTTTTTTTATTCCTCGGCTATCCTTTCCTCTTTCCTTATTTCTCTCTTTATGATCTTCCTCTCTCTCTTTGTTTCCTCCCTCCTCGTCATCCTCTTGTTCCTCATCCTTATCTTCATCATCATCATCAATCCTCCTCATCCTACTCCTTTTTTTCTTTTTTACTCATCCTCCACCTCTACCTATACCTCTATATCTTCTTCCACCTCCTCTTCTACCTCTTCCTCCCCCTCCCCCTCCTATTCTTCTTCCTCTCCCTCCTCCTCTTCCTCTTCATCTTCTTCCTCTCCTTCCTCCTCCCCCTCCTCTTCTTCTTCCACCCCCCCCCCTTTTCCTTACTCATCCTTCTTTTCCTCTCCACCAATCTACTTTTTCCCCCTCCCCTTCCCCTTCTTCCTCCCTCTCCTCCACGTCCCACCTCCCCCTCACCTTCTCCCCCCCCCTTCTCCCCCAGCCGGTGACAGTGAAGTGCGTACCCTGCTCCGGGATCACGCCAGTTCCCGCTGCATGTCAACACGGAGTGCCACGACAGCCTCTCCTGTGGGATCGGAGTACATCCTACGCAGCCAATCCCACCGTGATTTATCCAAGTTCTCGCGTCAGGATTCGAGTTGATGTTAACCCAGATTGTCAATATATCGATCCTTCGGCGCCTACTTCTGCAACATATCGTAAAGTTGCAGTAAACCCCGATAACATATCACGTCCTTCAGTAAAAATAAAACTACTTATCCGCGGAAAAAAACTAACACGGATTAATGTACCCGATAAAAAAGAGTGCCAGACCATTTTATTACTCAACAAAACATATTACAAATGATAAAAAAAAAAAATATATATATATATATATATATTATATATATATATATATATATATATATAAATCCATTAAAAACAAAATAATAATTATAAAATAATAATAATAATAATAATAATAATAATAACAATAACAATAATAATAATAACAATAACAATAATAATAATAATAATAATAATAATAATAATAATAAATAAACAAACAAATAAATAAATAATAAATAAATAGATGGAATTACAATACCAGTTTCCGTTCCCTCAGCCACTGCTTTTTAATCCTACTTAATACCCACGACATTCAACAGTTTAACGCTATTGCTATCAAAAGGAGCTTGATAAGATTACTCTTTAATTCTTCTCAATACAAGATTCGACCTTCGTGTCCGTGGGCATGAGTCGATTAAACGCACGCGGGGTTAAAAATTATAAATATACAGTTTTTAAAAATCAACACACTAATTATCTAAACACTGGGTAAGTACATGAATAGGTAAAAATTAGTTTTAAAAAATAAGCAAATACATTATTTAATCAATGACTAACCAAACACACAATAGGCAAACAAATAAACATACAAATAATTCAATTAAGGAAAAAAAAAAAACATTCTTTTAAATTCTCCAACATTCTCCTAAAACATTGTCTTAAATTCTCCAATGTTGTGTCAAAAAAGAGTAGCAATAAATACCCCAAACAACGAGGTACTGCGGTACTGCGGTATCAAAGAGCATACCAACAGTGGAAAGAGATTACGGAAACCAGACCAACACAGCAGCGAGGGTACCAAACAGCCCACCGTTTGAGCCGTTTGAGAGATGGTAAAGCACATACCAGCGAGGTATTGCGGTACCAGAATCCACAAAGAACACCATTCAGGGAGAGGATAAGATACAACTAATGATACAACTAAATACCAGCCAACGCGAGGAGGGAATCCTATCAACGACCAACGACTACAGCAAAATA
>NC_051393.1:50395684-50400684 GCF_015228065.2 Penaeus monodon | reverse complement strand
TCCATAAATTCCACAATTAACCCTTCCCCTCCCTCCTACTTTGAGGGAAAACGAACGTACAAATAATAACTAAATAAACGAATAGATAAACAAGCAAGAAAATCGAAGACCCAACCTTACCTATCCTCTTTCTTTCCGTCTTCGTTGACACGTTTGTCTCTCTTTCAAGACGACGCCACGAATTTGCCTCGAAAACTCACCTGGAAAAAAAGAAAAAAGAAAAGATTAGAACAACAAAAGAACAACAAATCCAAGACAAAAAAGTAATCTAGCGTTAGAAATACAGGAAATAATTGAAACAAGGGAAACAATGAAACGTAATAAGCGAAAGGAAAACATTAGAAAAAAACAACAAATGAAAACAAGGAAAGAAGGAAACCAAGAAAATAAGAAAATGACATTTGAAACATTAAAAAAAAAAGATAAATAAAAAGAAATAAAGAATTAAATAAAACACTTGAACAAAAAATATAAATCATTAAGACATAAAACATAATAATAATAATAATAATAATAATAATAATAATAATAATAATAATAATAATAACAATAATAACCCAAAAAATATAAAATGAAAATGAAAAGATGAAAAACGTTAGCGTTTAATGCAAGGCCGCTTTGCCTTTGCGAAATCAATGATGATAGTGATGTTAATGAGGATGATGCTTTTTCTTCCCCATCTTTTTACTGGCTCGCGATCGCGTTCTGTTGCATCCGGTTGCTCTGCACCGCCGAAGATGAGAGTCGGTGAGAGAGAAAGGGGGAGGAAGGGGGAATGAGAGAGAGAGAGAGAGGAAGGGAGAGAGGAAGGGAGAGAGGAAGAGGAGGAAGACGAGGAGAACGAGAAGAAGGAAGAAGAGGAAGAAAGGGAGGAGGGAAAAGGAAAGAGAGAAAGGAAAGGAAGAGGAAAGGAGGAGGAAGAGAAGGAGGGAGCGAGGATGGGAGAGTGAGAGCGAAGAGATAAGAGAGGAAGAGAAATAGAGAAAGAGAAAAGAGAGGAAAGAGAGAGATAGAGAAGAAAGAAGAGAGAGAGAGAGAGAGCAGAGAGAGAGGTCCGTCTTGCAGCAATGAAGCGCCTCACTCACGAATCAAGGGCATTAGCAAGATAATCTCTCGGTAAAACCCTTGCGAAAAGTGGTAATCAAGGGAGAGGCGAGAGGGAGAGGGTGGAAAGGGGAAGAAGGGAGAGGAAAAGGAAGAGAGGGAGAGGAAAAGGAAGAGAGGGAGAGGAAAATGAAGAGAGAGAGGAAAATGAAGAGAGAGAGGGGAAAATGAAGAGAGGGAGAGGAAAATGAAGAGAGAGAGAGAGGAAAATGAAGAGAGAGAGGAAAATGAAGAGAGAGAGGGGAAAATGAAGAGAGGGAGAGGAAAATGAAGAGAGAGAGAGAGGAAAATGAAGAGAGAGAGAGGAAAATGAAGAGAGAGAGGGGAAAAGAAAGAGGGAGAGGAAAACAAAGAGAGAGAGAAGAAAAGGAGGAAAAGAGGAAAAGGGAGAGAGAAGGAAAGGAAGAGAAAAAGAGGAAAAGGAAGAGAGAGAGAAGAAAAGGAAGAGAAAAAGAGGAAAAGAAAGAGAGACCAAGAACAAGCAAAAAGGAATAGGAAACGAGAAGTAGGGAAGCAAAAAGGAGGAGGAGGGAAGAAGGTCGAGAAGGAGGGAAGAAGGTCGAGAAGGAGGAGGCACGGAGAAGGGACGGAGAGGAGGGGAGGAGAAGCGAAAGGTGAAGAGGAACGAAGAAGATGGAAGATGAAGGGGGCGAGGGAGAAAAATGGAAGATGGGAAAGGGAGATGGGGATGAAAGATGGGAGAGGGAGAGGGGGATGAAAGATGGGAAGGGGAGATGGGGACGAAAGATGGGAAGGGGAGAGGGAGATGAAAGATGGGAAGGGGAGAGGGGATAAGGAAGAGAGTAAAAAAAAAAAAAAAGGAAAGGATGCCAAGAGAGCGCGCGCGTGGGCAGAGGTCTGACCTTTTTGAGTTGCAATTAAGCCCAGCAAAGGAGATGAGAAAGCACCACTTCTCGGAGTGAAATACTTATCAAAAATAAAAACATTATCCAAGATATTAAGCTCAGCAGTCTTCTTCATTAACTTCCATATTTTATACCCTCCCCCCCTTCATTTTTTAATTCCTTTCTTTTCCCTTCTCTTTCTCACATATGTTTATCTATTATCTATTATCTTCACTCCCTCCCTCCCTCCTCCTCTCTACCCTTCACCCCTTTCCTCCTTACCCCACTCCCTTCCTATCTCCCTCGTCTCTATCCTTCATTCCCTCCCTCCCTCCAATCTACCCATCATCCCCTCCCTCCTTACCCTACTCCCTCCCTCCTTCCCTCCTCTCTACCCATCATTCCCTCCCTCCTTACCCTACTCCCTCCCTCCCTCCTCTCTACTCTTCATTCCCTCCCTCCTTCCCTCCTCCCTCTCCTTCCCCCCTCAATCTCCTCGCTATTTCTGGCACAAAGATCAATAACGAGATACACATTTTTTGCAGTCGTGAAGTCACGCGTTAAACCAAGTCGAAGGATCCAAACTGATTAGCTCGAGGAAAAGAAGAGGAAAAAAAAAATCTCAAGAACTGACCATTTACCCCCTTAATCCAACATAATCCTGCTATATAAACGCAGCCTTTTATCCAACTCTCTTGTATCAAACACTCGTCTTAAAACGCTCATTAACTCCGTGAGCGTGAATCATGCCCTCGCGGAGGAGACAGAACGAGAATAAACGACTATGAGATAGAGAGAAGAGATAAGAAACACGTAGCAAAATAAATAAAGAACAATAAAACAGGAGACAGAGATAACACACAAAAAAGAAAAGAAAAGATGAAAAAAAATGAAAACAGGATCCGGTTTCACGTCTGCAAAATACGATCCCATTATGAGTTATCTTGAATGTGCAATATCATGGCAGAACGTGGCAGAACGACCCACTGTTGCATAGGGCTTTGACTCGCTCCCGTTGTAAGCGCATGAGAAACAGACAGAGAGAGTAAAGGATGGAGGAAGAAAGGAGAGTGCATGGGAAACAGGCAGAGAGAGAACAGAGGAAGAAGAGAGAGAGAAGAATGTGGGGGAAGAAAGAAAGCGATTACGAAAGACAGGGAGTGAATGAGAGGGGGAGAGACAGAGATCCCTTTCTCTAGCTCAGGTCACACACAACCCACATCTTTCTCTCCGCTCTCCTACCTTCCTTACTTTTTCCAGTTTTCTCAATTTCTTCCCTTTCTCCTTCCTTCCCTCCCTCTCTGCTCCCCTTTCCCCCTTTACTCCCTTTTTCCTCCTCTTCTTTCAAGCTGAAGCAGAAGCAGAAGCAGAAGGAATAGCAGGAATAAAGTGGCACTAATTGGCACTCTCTTGACCTCAACTCCCAACCCCCAATGTACGTGCCTGCCTGCTACGAAAATTCTATGCAACTTAAAATAAAATGGAATAAAAGCATATACTGACAAACTTTACAAAAAAATGAAAAAAATAAGAAATGATAGATTGTACAAGTATCAGTCTCGCCACCTGAAATAAAATTCTAGTGAAAATAGTTTTAACTATATATTACATATAATGATGATGATAATGATTATTGTGATGGGTGATAATAATAATAATAATAATAATAATAATAATAATAATAATAATAGTAATAATAATAATAATAATAATAATAATAATAATAATAATAATAATAATGATGATTATTATTATCATTATTATTATTATTATAAGGGCAACGAAAAATTATGCCGATATTGATAGCTTTATATGCTGATACCCATTTCAAAATGAATTTTATTTAAATCGATTTTAGCGAAAACGAAACTTTCACCCAAAACGACATCATGTTTTAAAAAATGTAAACAAAACCAAGAACTGAACAGAAAAAACACAATTCTGCCGAAGGGCCTTTTTACTGCATTGAATTTTCGCGGCTCTGAAGAAGCAATATTACATGGAAAAGGGCTTTAGGCATAATCGTGCGTTTTCTCTGTTCTCTTTCTTCCTCGCTTTGTTTACAACTTGAACGTTAATCAGAAGGGAACAGGCACTGGGGCAAATAATCCTAACGCCGCTAACTGGCACCCGGGACCATGATTACACATGCCAACAGACCGACAGACACAGAGACATATTGCTGCCCCCACTCCCCCCCCCCCCACATACTTGTAGTCTGTCTCTATTTCGTGTTAATTAGCATGGAGTTAGCGGCTGAGAGGTAGAATTGCTGGTAATCAAGACAGAAATGTTAATAATGGTAAATTCCTTGTACGAAGGGATCTAAATCCCGAAGGAAAATGGAAGGAAAGGGGAAGGGGGTGAAGGAGGGATGAAGGATGACAGGGAAAGGGAGAAAGAGAAAGAGAAAGATAGATAGAGAGAGAGAGAGATAGGGAGAGAGAGAGAGAGAAAGATAGGGAGAGAGAGAGAGAAAGATAGGGAGAGAGAGAGAGTGAAAGAGAGGGAGAGAGAGAGAAAGAGAGTGAGAGAGAGAAAGTTTAAGTTTGGTTTGGATTCCATTTGATACAATGGATATTCTTGGTGTGACATACTGTCTGCTTGATTTTGCTCACGTGTGTCAGTTGCTGCTGACTCGGCCGAACCGAGTCCTTGCCCGCCGTGGTGCCCAGCCACAGCAGTAACCTCCGGGCGACAGTTGCAACTTCTCGCGCCTGGGCGGGGCGCGAACTGCCGACCCCTCGGATGAGAGGCCGACACGTTACCACTGTACTAGCCCGGAGGGAGAGATAGAGAAAGAGAGGGAGAGAGAGAGAAAAAAGAGGGAGAGAGGGAGGAGGGAGGGAGGGAGGGAGGAGGGAGGGAGGGAGGGAGGGAGGAGGGAGGGAGAGAAGAGAGAGAAAGAAAAAAAGAAAGAAGAGAGAGGGGGGAGGGAGGGAGGAGAGAGAGAGAAAGAGAGAGGAGAGAGAGAGAGAGAGAGGAGAGAGAGAGAGAGAGAGAGAGAGAGAGAGAGAGAGAGAGAGATGAGAGAGAGAGAAAAATGGAACT
>NC_051393.1:50388233-50395584 GCF_015228065.2 Penaeus monodon | reverse complement strand
CCTCCCCCCCCCCCTTCCCCCCCTCTTTGACTCCATATCCTTGTTCCCGCCTGGAAGTAGTTTCACCTCTATATCTGTTACTTCCTGACTTTATCAGGGGCTGTCTTTCCTTCTTCTTCTCTTTCTACATAATTCCGTCGCTTCCTCTCTGTTTCTCCATCTTTCTTCTTCTACATTTTTCTGTCACTCTCCCTCTCTTTCCCTCTCTCTCTCTCTCTCTCCCTCTCCTCTCTCTCCCTCTCCCTCTCCCGTCCCTCCCCCCTCTCTCCCCCCTCCCTCTCTCCCCCTCTCCCTTCCTTCTCTCCCTCCCCCCCCCCCCTCCTCTCTCTCTTCTCTTTCTCTCCTCTCTCTCTTTCTCTCTCTCTCTCTCCTCTCTCTCTTTCTCTCTTTTCCCCTCTCTCTCTCTCTCCATCCCCCCTTCCATTTACTCTTACTTCCGGGACTCAATGGCCTTATTTACTTCACCGTAAGGAGGAAGAGGTAGGAAGAGAAAGGAAGAAGAGGAAGAGGAAGAGAAAACAGGGGAAAATTAAAAATAAAGGAAAAGAGAAAATAAGAAGAAAAATAAGAAGAAAAAGAAAGGACTCCGCAGAACGAAACTCATCCCCTCCACCTCTTCCCGCTTCCTCTGCTTCCTCTTCATTTCACCCCTGCCTCCTCCCCTACCCTTCTCTTCCCCTCTCCACCCCTTCACCCCTCCCCTCCCTCCCCTCTCCACCCTCCCCCCCCTCCCCCCGTCCCACCCTCCCTCCCTCCCCTCCCCTCTCCACCCCTTCACCCCCTCCCTCCCTTCCCCTCTCCACCCTTCACCCCTCCCTCCCCTCCCCTCTCCACCATTCACCCCTCCCCCTCAACCCCCTCCCATTCCACCACTACCCTCCCCCTCAACCCCTCGCCACCCCCTCCTCTCCACCATCCTCCCCCCTCCCCTCCCCCCCATGCACGAAATCCCCCGAGATCGTCCGGGAATGAAAAGCGACCGGCCGCGAGATGGATTCTTCTGTTTGGACTCGTGTCTTGTGTGTCTTTGTCTGTCTGTCCCCGTGTCTGAGCGAGTGTAAACAGCTGATCTCTATTTGCTCCGTTCGTTCCTCCATTTATTGCCGACGATTGAGAAAGGAGGAGAGAGCGATAGATAAAGACAGACAATCGAGAAAAGGGGAGAGAGTACGATAGATAAAGACAGACAAACAGAGAAACGGGAGAGAGAAGATATGTAAAAACAGACGATTGAGAAAAAAGGGGTAAGAGAACGATATGTAAAAACAGACGATTGAGAAAAGGGGAGAGAGAACGATAGATAAAAACAGACACACAGATGATCAGACAGACAGAACAACAAGCGAACTACATTTATTATGGTTATAATCATCGTTAATCTTTTCGTTACCAGCCTCACTCCTTGTTGACTCAACTTGATTCTCATCGCCTTCAATTTCAAATCACTTAACGAGAATAAACAAGAGAACGAATCCGATGACAAGGAAGCGAAGAAACAAAACAAAACAAAAGAAAACAAAACAAAGGAAAAGAGGAGTTAGAACAACATAAACAAATCCACACACAAACAAACAACAGAAAGACCAACACGCAAAAACATGCACCAATAGACAAATTACAGGCACTTCTGGCACCGGCTTGGGTTCCGCCCAACTCGGCCGCCTCGGGCTGCACCGAACACCGCATCAAGCTTAATTCAAGACGGGATTGAGTTCCTTGTTTTTTCTTCGCTTGCCGATGCAGGAAGTTATGACGAAGAGTGGAGTAAATAGAAGAGAAAGAGAAAGAGAGATGACAAGAGGGAGGGGGAGGGAGTGAGGGAGTGAGGGAGGGAGAGAAAGAGAGAGAGGAGTAAATAATTACCTATAGTAGTCCCAACCCGTTTCAATTTTCACACGTAACGAGCCTTCGGTAGGCTATTGGCATAATGACCAAGGGGTTTTAACTTGTTCAGTAAGATTAAGAATATCTAATTAAATAAATAAGTAAATAAATAAATGAATAAATAAAATAAATAAAATGCATTCTACCGCAACAGACAAAGTAGGCCTAAATGTGGCATAACGAGGAAACGAGCATCATAACAGACGACTGTAAACACGTACTAACAGAGTGCTTTTGCCACGCAAACTCACATAGGCCTACCTCGTGGATCTCAAACCCTGTAACTTACAATCTCATCAACAAAAACTATCAAAACATGTCCTAAACTTGTCCAACCGCGTCAACGACAGGCATGACGCAACACTAACACTCGTGGATGTATTATAGCGTCACGCCCACCAAATAGGCCTAAAATCTCCCCAACCTCCGCATCCAAGCCCCCCTCCCAACCCCCGCCACCCGTTCCAACCCCCCCCTCCCCCTCTTACCCCCAAATCCCACCAAATGTTCATATCTATTTGACATCCAAGAAAAGGCTTCGTCATGTCACTCTCCACATCTGTCATGCACTTGTCATGCTCCGCCCCTCTCCTCTTTCGCATGACTCGCCTCGCTTGTCAAACCCAGGACAGGGAAACCCGCGCCTGGTTTACCGTGAATGATAGAGGGTCACCATCACGACCGAAATAAAACGAAACATTAAAAAAAAAAAAAAAACATCACAGAGACGCTTGCTAGAATATAAATGGCAATAACGCCCCCCCCTTTCACCGTCACGACAGCCATTGACAGCAACAAACACAACATCCTCAGCAAGACCAGTCACCATCACTACCACAAGCAAAAACAGTGATGACAAAAACAGTCATTATTGCCACCCCCCACCTTTCCAACCCCCCCCCCCCAAACTACAACAACAGCAATTATTGCCACTCTCATCCTTTCCAAAACCACATACAACACCAACACTATCACCACCACCACTCACCACTCACCACCCCCAACCCCACCACTTCCATCTTTCATCACCAACACCACCACTCACCACCCCCACCCCCACCCCAACCACTCACCACCCCCACCCCCACCACTCACATCTTTCACCACCAACACCACCACTCACCCCCACCCCCACCACCACCCCACCCCTACCACTCACCCCTACCACTCACCACCACTCACCCCCACCCCCACCACCACCCCTTCCCCCACCGCAGCCATCAGCGTCACCCCGCTCACCCCCCTGACACGGGTGAACTCGATGTCGTCACGGTTAAGAGTCGCAGCCCGCGTGCTAGATCCGAATTTATCTACTTTTATTTTTATCGCCTAATTTATTTCTGTTCGCATTCGTTACCCTTTGATGACGGATTTTAATGTTACTTATTTTATCACGATTATTATTTACGTTTAATTGACCTTCACAATTAGAATAATCATCGATAATATCATAATCATGGTTATGATCATCGTTAATATTATCGTTATCATCATTATTCTTTGTCGTTGATTCCTCTCCATTGCCATCCCCTTTTATCCTTAATGGTTTACCGGGAAAAAATAAGGGAACAATACGGCCTCAGGGAAGAGAAGAAAGGAGGAAAGAAAGAAGGAAATGAAAGGAGACGGAGTTATAATGACAACAGTAATATAATAATAATAATAATAATAATAATGATAACAATAATGATGATAATAATAATAACAACAACAACAATAGTAATAAATAATGACAATACCGATAATAATAATATTAATAATAAAAGTAATAATAAAAGTAATAATAATAGCAATAACAATAACAATAACAACAACAACAATAATAATAATAACAATAATAATAATAACAATAACAATAATCTATAATCATAATAATAAAAATAATAACAACAATAATGATAATGGTAATAAGACTATCAATAATAACTGCATCAGGAGTGGGGTTAGGAGTGGTCGGGAGTAGAAGTAGGACAAACACGAAGTGGTAGCAGAGGAGGGCAGGGAAGAGAAGAGGGCATGAGGAGGAGGAGAAAGAACAAATAATCATGGGAGAGAGAAGGTCGAGAAAAAGACATAACGGTCGCCATCCCTTTCCCCAAATGACCAAACTTCCTTTCAATCGAGCCATTAAAATTCAGCAAAACAAGCTTCCCCCAACTGATAACATACGCACGTGCACGTACGCATGCGCACGCACGCACACACACACACACACACACACACACACACACAACACACAACACACACGCGCACACACACAGTAAACGCATGCACACCCACCTACAACCTATCCTAGGAAACAAACATACGCACATACATACATACATGCACATACCTACAAACACGCACACACATGCCCACACAACACAGTTACATCACAGGATACTCTCTCGCGTGACCTTGAAAGGGATAACAGGAGCTTTAACTTGATAACGGGCCAGTGACCTCTCCCTACAGATGCTCTACGCATAAAATATAAACAGATAAATAAATAAATATAATAAAATTAAAAAGGTATAAACTTGCATAAGAAAAAAAAATCACTGAAAAAACAAAATCCCCCCCCAAAAAAAAATAATAATAATAAAATTGCCAAAAGAAAGCAAACAGAAAGGCAAAGAAGATGACCTTAAGATAAAAACAGAGACATATATACAAAAATAAAACAATGATATATTCTTGCCTACTTAATCAACTCTGATCGATTTCAATCAGAGGCTATCACGCCGCCTATCATGGGACCCGCCACCTGTTTGTGTGTGCGTGTCTCTGTTCGTGTGTGTATAAGTGTAAATATATGTGCACGTTTCCTATGTACGCGAGAGAGAGAGAGAGATAGATAGAGAGAGAGAGAGAGAGAGAGAGAGAAGAGAGAACAGAGAGGAGAGAGAGAGAGAGAGAGAGAGAGAGAGAGAGAGAGAGAGAGAGAGACAGAGAGAGAGAAAGACGAGACAGAGAGAGAGAAAGACAGAGACAGAGAGAGAGAAAGACAGAGACAGAGAGAGAGAAAGACAGAGACAGAGAGAGAGAGAGAGAGAGAGAGAGAGAGAGAGAGAGAGAGAGAGAGAGAGAGAGAGAGAGAGAGAGAGAGAGAGAGAGAGAGAGGGAGAGACAGACAGACAGACAGACAGAGAGAGAGAGAGAAGACAGAAAGAGAAAGAGAGAAAAGACAGAAAGAGAAAGAGAAATAAGACAGGCAGAGAGAAATAAGACAGACAGAGAAGAGAGAGAAATAAGAAACAGAAAAAAGAGAGACTGACAGACAGACAGAATGATCCATCGCACCATATGTCACTGTACACGCGAAGAATTGGAGAAAGAGCAAAGGAGAATAATAAAAAAAACGCCCCTCGCCAGCTGGCCCGCCCACCGACCTTATAATGCATAACAAGAAGGCCACAAACCAACCCACGGAAGGAAGGGGGGTGGGGGTAGGGGAAAGACGAGAGGGAAGACGAATGGGTGGAATAGAGAGGAGGGGAGGAATATGAGGGAGAAACAGTGGAAAAAGACTTGTAATAAATTGGAGAATGAGAAAAGGAGGGAGCGATGGAGTAAAAGTGTGGGGGGGGAAGAAAGAAGAGGGGAGAGCGAGAGCGAACGAGCCAGAGAGAGAGAGAGAGATAAAGGAGATAAAGAGAGAAGATAGGAACTGAAACAATAAGAGAACACAATCAATCTGAACCGAGAAAAAAGACAGAACAATTACAGAAAAAAGAAAAAAAGAAAATAACAATGATAAGGACAATAACAAAATAACCGCATCTACAATACACCAATAACAAAAAAATAAACCCCATAGAAATACCACATAAAAAACAACAAAAACAAGAAAACAAATAACGGAATTACAATAACAACAAAACTAACGATGATAAAGACTATACCAATGACGCCAACACCGAACAACGAAAAACAAAGACAACAATAACCACCCCAACAACAAAAACCCGACAAACAAACAAACAAACCTGAACTTACGACCGCATAAAGAGCTCGACCCCCACCACCCACAGATAACGAAGTGAGGCGACAGCAGACCGTAGACTAAAAATAGTTCACCTTGGCCTTTTTTCACAAGCAATGTCCCCCTTCCCCTTCTCTCCCTTCCCCCCCTTCCCCCCTTTTCCCTTCCCTTCCCTCTTCCCTCCCCTCCCTCCTCCCCTTCGTCTTTCAATCCCTCCTCCCCTTCCCTCCCTCCTTCCTTCTTCCCCTCCCCTCTCCGCCTTCCATTCCTGCTCCCCCTTCCTCTTCCCCCCTCCCCCTTTCTACTCTCTCCTAGTTAAACCATCTATCCTATTCTGAGGTAGTTTTGTGAAAATATGTAAACAAGATCAAGAAAAACAAAAAAAGATACACGTGATAGCCTCTTGAGGAAATGGCGCACACACACGCGCGCGCGCACACACACACACACACACACACACACACACACACACACACACACACTGAAAATCACTTGGATAGGAAATACGACCTTAAGACGTCATGAAATAAGAAAAGGGAAAAATGAGGCCACAAAGTCGACACGAGAGGGTAATAAGCAAAGAAAAACTACGTGATAATCTGAGAAAATGTTCGATGAGAAAGGAGGAATGGAGGAATAAAAAAATAAGAACATACGAAATCTTGTCAGCGGAATGAAAAAAAAACTTAAGAAAGGAGACGAAAAGGAAGGATGAGGTTATCTTGATAATGTGTTTGTATTTGTAGACAGAACGATATATACCGGTATATATAAAGGCGCAGAGATAGATAGATAGATAAACATAAAAATAAATAGATAGCTAGATAGGGAGAATTAATTACGATAACAACGACGACGATAAATAACTATCCTATTAAATACCCAACAGACAAACAGAAAACAGTTTTTTTATCTTTATTCTTATATATTTCAGTCTCTGTCTGTCTGTCTGTTTATAAAACGAACAGAAAAATACAACCCAGATCCCACAAAAAACAAATGAAAACTCATTTAAACGACACAAACAAACACGCGGAACGAATGACTTAAAACCACTTAAAGGGAATCAGCTGGCAACCGGAAGTGCAACCCCCCCCCACCCCACCCCCATCATCAAGCCGTTTCGTCGTACCAACTGACCTTAATCAATTAATCAAGAGAAAAAGGTCGCGATTAAAAAAAAAATCCCCATAGTAATGATGCCTACGAAGTGAAACTAGTGAAAAATAAAGTCTATATCATTATAAACCACGCATAACACGAACAAAATAATAATAATAATAATAATAATAATAATAATAATAATAATAATAAATAAACAAACAAATAAAAAAAAATACACAGAAAAAAAAGAAAGAAAGAAAAAAGAAAGCCCGGTCGCTCTTTTCTTTTCTCATCGATACGTCAATCACCCAATGATGACGGTGATAATGGTGATAATGATGATGATGACGCAACACCGGCGCGTCCTTGGCTAATTGGAGCCACGCCCCCGGGCTT
>NC_051393.1:50373233-50385733 GCF_015228065.2 Penaeus monodon | reverse complement strand
ACGATTGCTATCATGAAAAGATAAAGGAAGAGGAACAGGAAGAGGGAAGGGAAAAAAAGAGAGCCGGGCGAGATCTCAACGACCCATGGATACACTATAAGAGAGAGAGAGAATGGGAAAAAAGAAACGAAGAGAGAAAAGAAAAAAAAAACACCCAAGCGGTAACAACAGCCGCATCGCCGAAGTCCAAAGCCATTCAAACCAAAAGTTCCTCCCTTCACTCTCTCCCATCTAACCCATTTTCCTCGGACCCCCACCTCCCCTTTCTCCTACCCCCACCACCTCTCATTCCCCTTACCCCCACCCCACCTCCCCTCCCATCTCCCCTACCCCCACCACCTCCCCCTTCTCCTACCCCACCTCCCATTTTCTCTGAGCCAGCCTGCGCTTCCCTGACCCCTACCCCACCCTCTACCTGCCTTACCCCTCCCCCCATCCTGGCCTACCCTCACCTCCACCCCCCCTTCCCCCCCTCCCCACCCCTTCCCCTTCCTCTACTCCCACCTCCCATTTCCTGCCTTCCTTCCAACTACCCACTCCTCCCACCCCCACCCTTCTTCCCTTTCCCCATACCCCCACCATTAACTTCCCCTACCTGTACCCTTTACCTCCCCTTCCGCTGCCCCCAACCTTCTACCTCCCATTACCCCCCCCCATCCCCCACCCCCTGCCTCCCTTCTCCCCCTACCCCTTTCCTCCCTCTACACACACGGCACCGAATGCAACCTCGGGGACCGGAACGCGTCACACTGGCACCGCTTGGCACTCCGCCAGGTGCCACGGCTCACCCGCGCTGGCGACGGAGGCGGCGGCGGCGGTAGCTGCGGCTCCACTTCGCCGTGCTCATTGCCTCTCGCTGTTTTATTTTCCCCTTTTTTCAATCTTTATTCTTATATATTTCCTTGGGTCTCTCCCTCTCCTTTTTTTCCCTCTGATTATTACCATCATTATCATCAAAACATCTATTCAAAGACTGCCCCCCCCCCCCAAAAAAAAAAAAAAAAAAAAAAAAAAAAAAACATAAAAAGACTCGTCACATCCCTTTGATCTACACCGCCGTCAGCATTTCTTCTTCAAGTGTTTGTGGTATAAATCCATACATAAATCTGCCGTCCGTCTGAATACTAAATCACCCGTTTCTTTGCTTGTCTGTCTGTTTATGCCTGTCTGGTTGCCTCTGTCTGACAGTTTGTAGGTTTGTTTACTTGTTTGTTTTGTTTATTTTCCCCTTCTAACTTGCATGTCGGCATAACTATTTCATCCCATCTGTAACCTTATCAACCGAACGATCGAAGAACACCCAAAATTTACCACAATGGCGTAATAATAATAACAATAACAATAACAATAATAATAATAATAATAATAATAACACTAATAATAATAATAACAATGATAAAAATAATTAATAATAACAGCAATAATATCAATAATGATAATAAAACAACACGCGAGGCACGTCACGTCACACCGCACCGCCCATCACACGCCCCCTCCCAAACGCCCATGTATCTCCAGGCATTCATCTTCACGGGCGTCGTAGCGTCTCGCCCGACCAGTCGACCGGCAGATCGAACGTACGTACGGACGAACGGACAGACGAACGGACGAACGAACGGTCACAGAACCCGTTACGTCACGCCCTCCGCCTCTTTCCTCTTTCTCCCCTACCTTTATTATTCCTCTTTTCATTCTTTATCATCTATCACCACCCATATCTTCTCATCTTCCTATCTCCTAATTCCCTTTCTGTTCCCTCTCCCTTCCCCGTACTTCCTTCTTTACCTATCCTCTGTCCCCTGTCTCCTTCCGCCCACCCCTCTTCCTTCTCTTTTCTTCTCCATCTCACTCTCCTCTCGTCTTCCCTTTCCTCTCTATCCTTCTCTCCTCCTCGTCTTCTTCCTTTACCCCTCTCATCGCTCTTTTTTATTTCTCCCCCCTCCCCATCCCCCTCCTCCTTCTCCTCCCCCCTCTCCCTCCTCTATCCCCCTTCCCTTCCCCCTCTCTCCCCCCTCTACCCCTCCACCCCCCAACCCTGCCTTCAGAGTGATCGATCGTGCTATCCGTAACACCTTGATCGCTCTACGTTATCGTGTATTGTATAAATGATATTCATATTTTTCTTCTCTCTCTCTCTTTCCTCTGGTCACCTTTAACATGTTAGATATTATGTTTTTATTTCTTTTAATATCTAAAGGAGTCAAAAGGTGAAATCTAACGATGATTATGAAAAGGAGTCGTATGAAGATATACATAAACTTAATCTTATAACACCGACTTCCCTCAGTTCATGCAGAAGGTATACATGAAAGCAATGAGAGGGAGAGAGAGAGAGAGAGAGAGAGAGAGAGAGAGAGAGAGAGAGAGAAGAGAGAGAGAGAGAGAGAGAGAGAGAGAGAGAGAGAGAGAGACTAGAGAGAGAGGAGAAGAGAGAGAGAGAGAGAGAGACAGAGAGAGAGAAGAAGAAAGAAAGAAGAAAAGAAGAAAGAAGAAAGAAAGAGAGAAAGAGAAGAGAGAAGAGAGAAGAGAGAAGAGAAGAGAGAGAAGACAGAAAAGAGAAGAAACAGAAGAAAAGAAGAAAGAAAGAAAAAAATCATATAGCAGAACCCGCATTGGCACAAACCCGCCCTCACCACACCCACTAACCTGCACCCATGAAGCAAGAAGAAGCAAACATGTGCTTTGCCGGCAAAAAACGCCTGCACGAAGACATATAGCGTAACTCCGATACCGACACACACAAACGCCACCCCACCGCGACGATACAAACATCTTCATCACACCCTCCCTCCTCTGCTGCTCTTGCTCTTGCTCGGCAAATCGCTCTCTCACTGTATATAATATAGTCATAGAACATCAATAACACACAGCTGAGATAAAATTATTATACTTTACTTTTTCTCTCCTTGCTTTCATATAATATTATAATATATACTATATATACATAAATATATATAATATATATTATAATATTCTCCTGTTACAAAATACTATCCCACAAATAACTATCCCCTATCCAACTGATCCCAAATGATAAGCCTATTGATAAGAGGAAGATGAGGGGGGAAGAGGGAGGGGGGGGAGGAGGGAGGGACAAGGGAGAGGGTATCAGACTGATGAGGAGGAAGGGGAGAGAGAGAGAGAGAGAGAGAGAGAGAGAGAGAGAGAGAGAGAGAGAGAGAGAGAGAGAGAGAGAGAGAGAGAAATGGAGAGAGAGAGAGGCAGAAGAGAAAGGAGAACGAGAGGGGAACAGAACGAAGAGGGGAGAGGAGGCTGGAGAAGGGGACAGGGAGGAGGAGACAATGGAGACGTGACGCACAAACCTGACTCTTGTAATGCCTCTAACGGTGTTGATCTGGATAATAAACGGTCCTATCAAGGAGAATGAGGAAGAGCTAGAGGAGGAAGAAAGAGAGAGTGAGGAAGAAAGAGAGAATGAGGAAGAGCTGGAGGAGGAAGAAAGAGAGAATGAGGAAGAGCTGGAGGAGGAAGACAGAGAGAAGGAAGAAGAAGAGAAAGAGGGGGCGTGATGAGATGGAAAAAGAGAAAGGTGCGTGAGGAGATGGAAGAGGAAAAAGAGAACGGTGCGTGAGAAGAATGAGGAGGAAGAAAAGGAGGTAGAGGCTGAAACGGAAGACGAAAAAAAAGAGAGAAAAAATGAATAGACACAATAGGAAGAGAAAGAGGATAAAGGCATGGGAGAGGAAGAGTGGAAGAGAGAAGAGGAAGAGAGATGACAAGAGTGCCCTGCTTCGAGCCTCCCCTTCCCCGCCCATCCCCGCCCTCACGCCCACTCGTCTTCGTGGGCCGCGCACATGGGGGCAGATCGAGACTAGTTTTACTCGACCGGGAAGGGATTCTCTCTCTCTCTCTCTCTCTCTCTCTCTCTCTCTCTCTCTCTCTCTCTCTCTCTCTCTCTCTCTCTCTCTCTCTCTCTCTCTCTTTATCCCCCAACCTATCCACTCCGCCCTATCCCTTCTCTTTTCTTCTCTTCCCCTTCCACTCTTCTTCCCCCTCCCTTCCCCCTCTCCTACGCCCTCCCTTCTCTTCTTCTCCCTCCCTTCCCCCTCTCCCCCCCCCTCTCCTGTTCCGTCACCCCACTCTAATGGCAGAGCTAAAAATAGACCAAATTATCATATCGCGCATCTTCTAGCTAATAATAATGATGTTGCCGGTGATGCACTCATGACGGCGAAAACAATGATAATGATGAAGCCGATAACGTTACCAATAATGATGGTCGTGATAACGATGATAACGACAATGCAGTGCGAGAGATAAATTTAGACAATTAAGATAAGAGAGAGAGAGAGAGAGAGAGAGAGAGAGAGAGAGAGAGAGAGAGAGAGAGAGAGAGAGAGAGAGAGAGAGAGAGAGAGAGAGAGAGAGAGAGAGAGAGAGAGAGAGAGAAAGATAGAGAGAGAGAGAGAGACCAGCGACTACTGGTGCCAAACAACATAACTAGTAGCACCCCACCCCAAATAAATAAATAAATAAATAAATAAATAAATAAGATAAAATCAAATGAATAAACAAAATAATAACCAAATGCAAATAAACACACGCAAAACAACATGCCCAGAACAATACCGGTGGCGAATAACAATTGTGGAAAGGCTAGATAATGAATTACTGAATAAATGCATTAATCCGCGATGTGAACACAAGCATAACGGCATATACGGTGCTTGCGATGCTTGCGGCGGTGGTGAAGAAGGAGAAAGAGAAGGAGAAGAAGGAGAAGGAGGAAGAGGATAAAGAGGAGAAGAAGGAGAAAAAAAGGGAAGACGAAGAAGAGAAAACTGAAAATAACACCCCCCCCCCACACACACACACACACAAAAAAAAAAAAAAAAAAAAAAAAAAAAAAAACACTATCAACCCAAGAATACGAAACCAATTACAAATAAAAACAAAGAAACGAACAACCTTCACAGAAATATTCAGAATCGAGCCTATACACACGCGGCCAAAGCATGGGCGCGCCTTCACAACACCGCCCGAGCCCACGCCCACGCTCACGCCCACTTCCGTTCCATGACGACGCACGGCTTTCTGCGATAGGCGATCGGATCTCCCCTCCCCCCTCCCCCTTCCCCCCTCTCTCCACCCTCTCCCTAACGAACAAGTGGTGGGTGGCAGATGTGGTGAGTCAGGTTGAGGGCAGAGGGGGAGGTGGGGGTGGAGGTGGAGGAGGAGGGGGAGGGGGAGGGGGAGGTGGGGGTGGGGGTGGGGTGGAAGTAGAGTTGAGCGTGGGAGTGAAGGTGGAAGTGGAAGTGGAGTAGGGAGTGGAAGGAGAAGTGGAGGGGGAGATGAGAGTGACACAGATGGCGAAGAAAATGTGGTCAAGCTGCATGTGGTGGAGCTGGTGATTGTAGCATCCTCACAGAAGTGGAAGTGAGTATAGACGTGGACGTGATGGAGCAGCTAGTAATAACAGAGACAGAGATGAGTGTGGGTGTGGTTACAGTAGCAACAGAGGTGAAGGTGGATTTAGCTGCGGTAACAGGACGGATGTGCAGGACGGGTGTGGAGACGGATGTGCAGGACGGATGTGGAGACAGATGTGGAGATGGATGTGCAGGACGGATGTGCAGGACAGATGTGGAGGTGGATGTGCAGGACAGATGTGGAGGTGGATGTGGAGGTGGATGTGCAGGACGGATGTGAATATAAACAATAGCGATCATAGTGGAGATGGAAATAGATGCGAAGCTAGAAGATATCAATGCCACCCTCCACCCCCCCCCCTTCCCTCCCTTCTCCTTCTGTTCCCTTCTCCTCCCCTCGCCATCCCCTGTCCTCCTCTCCCTTTCCCTTTCTCCTTCTTTCACCCATACCTGCCCTAATCTCCCCCTCCCCTCCCTTCCTCTTCCTCACCCCCACCTATCCCCTCCCCTCCTCTATCTTCCCTCCCCTTGTAGTGAACGCGGGAACGAGCGCAGCGCCGTAACACCTGTTAAGACATTGAATAACAATTCACGTATGCAAACGAGCCCGCACTCTCCTAGAAGTGGCGGGTATTGCCCATATATATACCCCTCGTTCTGCCAAGAAAAAGCAGAGAGGGAGAGAGAACGAACACGGCCACTTCACGGTTTGCCAGTCCTGTCCTGTCCAGCGGCATTAATTGTAAGCGTGTGGGAAAATCTCAGATGTGCATTTTATTTTTTGATTTGAGATTACGAAGCGTTGTTGTTGTTTTTTTTTGTGAATATACCGCGTGCCTTGGCTTTATTCTTTTTATTAACCATATTTATATTGTAACCTGGAGCCTCCTAGAAAATCTGAACGGCCAATATCAGATTGATAATTAATAAATAATAATAGATAAGCTCATACTAACGGAAATGAAAAATAACATATCGAAAGTTATAAAAATCTTTCACAAGTCATAAGATAAGTATCTTACTTTAAAGAAATTTTGCCACGCCTACCACACAACTTCATTTTGTTATACGACACCCTACCCTTCTCCTCCTTTTTCCCTCCCCCTTTCCCTCTCCTTATCTCCCCTATCTTCCCTCCCCAATCCTACCCTTTCTCCATCCCTTCCCCTTCCCCCTCCCCTGGCCTCCTATCCCCCTACCCTTCCCCTCCCGCTCCCCTATCCTCCATTCTCCTTTTCCCTTTCCCCTTTCCCTCCCCTCTCCTTACCCCCCCCCCTTCGGGTACAGCGCCACTACGTCCAAACCCAAAAGGCAAATCCTATAGGACCCTTCGGCTGCCGAGGGGGGGGGGGGGGACTAAAAGAGGGGAAGGATGAGGGGTTTGGTAGATAGAGGCGAGGGGATGAGAGGAGGAGTAGAGGCAAAGTGGATATATAGGGATATGAAGAAGAAAGGGGGAAAGGGGGAAATAGGATAAGGAAGAGAGGAAAGCTTGAGAGAAACAAAATAGAAGAAAGAGGAAGAGCGAGAAAAATAGTAGTAGTAGTACTTGGAGAAGTAAGAAGAGGAAGACGGAGAAACTGCAAATAAAAACAAAACAAAAAAGATAGCAAGAACAGCCTATGAATAATAAAAAAAAAAAAAAAATCGCTACGTAACGATCAAGATTAAGATTCAAAAATTTAAATCCCAGCTAAAAAATAAAACCGTTAGCTGATGTTATTACACCGTCTCTTGGCTTCGCAGTGCTTATTGAACAATAATAAAATATTCACGGCCACGCGCACGCCTTAATGGCAGCGCAAATGAATGAGTGAATAAGTAATGGAATCCATGAATGAATGAAGGAATGCAGCCTGAATCTCATAGTAAATAAGAAGGATCGTATTTTACACCGCATTCGAGACTACTCTTGAAAAAAAGCTGGAGTGTTGACTCGAAAAAAAGCGTATAATTAACAAGACATACACACCTTAAGTTGCAATTTACATTCCTCTGAGGACACGACTAAAAAAGACGAAGAAGAAGCAGGGAGAAGTAGGAGAAGTTGAAGGAAAGGAGGAAGGAGGAGGAGACCGCGCCAAAAATACATAAAAATCATTCGTAAAAAAAAAAAATAAAAAAAAATAAACAAATAAAAATACCCCCCCCCCCCCCACTGAAATATCACCCCAGCATTGCAGTGCATCGTCAGATAAGGCCCAAATCCTCTCCCACCCACCCACCCACCCAATCTATTACCTCCTCCCCCCTCACCCCCATCCGCTCATTCCTTAGTGAGAGTCGACCTCCTCCTCCCTCCCCTACCCTCCCCACCGTTCCTTCCCCAGTAAGAGTCGACCTCTTCCCCCCCCCCTTTCTCCCATTCGTTCTCTCCCCCAACCTTCCTTTCCCAGTGAGAGTCGACCTCCTCCAGCCGCTCCCTCCCCAGTGAGAGTCGACCTCCTCCAGCCGTTCCCTCCCCAGTGAGAGTCGACCTCCGACACCCGCGAGTCCGCCCCCGACTCGACCCCCGACGCTCGCAGCCGTCACTGGGGGATTAGAAGACCTCGTTCCTCTGCATGAATTATCCCCGCCGGCGCCGCCACGCTCTCGGTTAATATACTTCTCTCTCTCTCTCTTCTCTCTCACTCACTCACTCACTCACTCACTCACTCACTCACTCTCACTCACTCTCACTCTCTCTCACTCTCTCTCACTCTCTCTCACTCTCTCTCACTCTCTCTCACTCTCTCTCACTCTCTCTCACTCACTCTCTCTCTTTTGTCCTTTATGGTGGCTGTGCTTCTGTCTGTCTGTGTCTGTGTGTCTGTCTGTCGATCACTCCTGCTACTGTTTCTCTATTTCTAACCCTTTCCTTTCTCTCGCCTTTACTCTCAACCCTCCTTGTCCGTTCTCCCACCTCCACCCCACCCCTTCTCCCTCCCCATCTCTTCCCCACCACCTGATATTTCTCCCCATCATTTCCCCCTCCTCTCACCCACCTTCCTATCTTTTCCCCCTCCTCCCAACCACCTCCCCATCCCTTTCGCTTCCTCCAACCACCTACCCCTTCCTTTCTCCACTTCCTAACCCTCCTCTCTTCTCCACCAAAAGCTGAGGAAGCGAGAAACCGAATCCACGTTCCCTCGACCCCATCCATCCATCTACCCATCTACCTCTCCATCCATCCATCCATCCACCTCCCTGTCTCTGTCTCTGCCTCTCTCTATTTCTCTTTCTTTCTTTCTCTCTTTCTCTCCCTCCCCCCCCTCTCTCTTCCTCTCTTCTTCTCTCTCTTTCTCTCTCTCTTCCTCTCTTTCTCTCTCTCTTCCTCTCGTTTTCTCTCTCTTCCTCTCTTTCTCTCTCTCTCTCCCTCTCTCTTCCTTCCTCTCTCTCCCTCATTCTCTCCCCCTCCCTCCCCCCACCCATCCATCTGGCCGCGGACAATACGGCAAGCGATCGGGCATCTTGGTAGGGCGAGATGCATTAATTCATGTCAAGGATCCCGTTATTGACTCCAGGCCGGCGAGGGCACGGGCGGCAGGGGGCGGCAGGGCGGCAGAGGTGGCACGTAGGTGGGTGAGTGGTGGAGTGGGTGAGCTGGTGGGTGAGAGGTGGAGTGGGTGGGTGGGTGGAGTTGGTGAGTAGGTGGATACCACACACTGCCGCACGTGCACGAGCACACACACGCATCCGTAGACATACACGAACATCCAAATACGCAAGCAAAAAAAAAAATTTTTTTTACAAAAACACAGACAAAGAAACAAACACACACACACGAACGAGAGAACAGATCATACGACACAAAACCGTAGAAAAGGACTTGCTGTATTTCCAATCGCACGTATTTCCAGGCCACTGTAACGCTTCGCTCGACCCTGTAATCGGCTGTAATTCCTGACACTGAGATGAAAATCTTACCTGTAAATTATATAATTTTCTACCCCAGATTACACTGCTTACATATTCTCTCTCTCTCTCTCTCTCTCTCTCTCTCTCTCTCTCTCTCTCTCTCACTCTCACTCTCACTCAACTCTCAAATCTCTCCTCTCTTCTCTCTTCCCTCCTTTCGCTGCACCCTCCCTCTATCTCCTTTATCTCTCCCCTCCCTTTTTAATGACACTTATTTTAAACTAATGAAGCGTTCTGCGTCTCAAAAGAGGTACTGAATCCCACAAATTCTGACAACAAAACCAAGGTCATTAGAGAGAGAGAGAGAGAGAGAGAAGAGAGAAGAGAGAAGAGAGAAGAGAGAAGAGAAGAGAAGAGAAGAGAAGAGAAGAGAAGAGAAGAGAAGAGAAGAGAAGAGAAGAGAAGAGAAGAGAAGAGAAGAGAAGAGAAGAGAAGAGAGAGAGAGAGAGCAGAAAGGAGAGAGGAGAGAACAGAGAGCAGAGAGGAGAAAGAGAGAAAGGAGAAAGAAACGAAGAAAGAAAGAAAGAAAGAAAGAAAAAAGAAAGAAAGAAAAAACTAAGAAAGAAAGAAAATAAGAATGAAAGAAAGAAAAAAGAAAGAATGTTGCTTTAAATTTCCCTCGCTCGCCCTCATGAAAACAAGGAGGAACGGCGGGAATACGGAAGCAGAAGAGAGGAGAGAGAAAAGAAGGAAAGGAAGAGGGGAGGGAGAACGCTCAGGGGGTCATCAGGTCCAGCAAGAAGACCAGTCTTGCTTGCCTGACTCGTCGAAAATGCAGGAGAGATCAACACTTCACAAGGCGCACCACAGAAGGGAATGAGGGAGGGGAAGAGGGAGAGAGGAGGGTTAGGGGGAGAGAGGAGAGGGGAGAGGGGAGAGGGGAGAGGGGAGAGAGAGAGAGAGAGAGACAGAGAGAGAGAGAGAGAGAGAGAGAGAGAGAGAGAGAGAGAGAGAGAGAGAGAGAGAGAGCGCAACACTTCGCGAGGCACACCACAGACATGCGACCACCACGTGCCTCCGCAAACACGAGTGACCATGGCAACACACAACGCTGCGCCGCGAGTAAGTCTGTATATATGTCACCTGTGCGTCTGCTTGTCTGCCTGTCAGATCTGTCCGCCCTCATCAATGACGGTTCCTTGGTACCTGCATGTCAATCTGTTTGCATGTTTGTCGTGCTAGTCACCCGGCCAACGTCTCCTCTGCAGGGCTAATCGCTTCAGACTACCAACAAGCCGTTTTTTGTTCGTGGTTGCTTAAAGGTTTCATCGATACCCTGTCGCCTCGATCAGCTGACTGTCACTAGTGTAGAGCGTGAGTATCCTCCACCTTCACCTTCACATCACCACCTCCTTCCTTCCTCCTCCATTTCAACCTCCACCTCCCGCAGCTAAAACTACCCCCATGACACCCTCCTCCACCCCAGCCTCCACCTCCAGCACTCAGCATCCTCCCTCCACCTCCATCTCCACCACCTAACACCCTGTAGGCGGTCTCCACTTTCTCCTTCACCTGTGTATTCTCTCCACCTTCCCTTTTCCTAGCCAATCTCTCTCTCTCTCTCTCTCTCTCTCTCTCTCTCTCTCTCTCTCTCTCTCTCTCTCTCTCTCTCTCTCTCTCTCTCTCTCTCTCTCTCTCTCTTTCTCTCTCGTTTTCGTCTGTCCCTCACACCCCTTTAACATTAATTCTCATTTTCCTCCCGCTATTGTTGCTTCTCCTCTTTCCTTTTTTATCCTTCCCTCCATCCATCCCTACTTCTTTCCCTTCCCTCCACTTTCCCTCCCTCCCTCCTTCCTTCCTTTCTCTCCACCCCTCCTTCCTTCCTTTCCCTCCACCTCTCTCCCCCCTTCCCTTCCCTCTCCCTTTCCTCCCTCCCTCCTTCCCTCCAACCTCCCTCTTTCCTCATTTCTCCTTAAAGTTCCCAAGACAGAGCGACCTTCCTTCCCCGAACTCCAAGACGCATCTGGCGGCGCCACCTGGACTGTACTCTGTTCGGACGCACTTAATAGTTTACCGATAATCGATTAAAAAAAAAAGAGAAAAAAGACGGAGAAGAGAAAAAAAGAGAAAGATAGAAGAAAACTGGGTGAGGAGAAAAAAGTAAAAGAAAACGAGAACAAAAGAAAGAAAAAGAAAAAAACAAACTAAAACGATACACATGAAAAAAAAAAAAAAAAATCAACAGCACCTATTTCAAAGAATCTTCTCTTAACAGAAAAAAGAGAGGAAGTGTGTCGGCGAGAGAACTTGATAAACGAAGAGGCTTATCTGAATAACGTGAAGAAACGACAAAGCAAATGTAATTAACTCGCCCCCAAGTAATCAATCATTCAATGACACCTAGAATTAATCACAGCACAACCCCCGTGGAAGATGATAAGCCATAATGAATAACGATGAATAATGAATCGTAAATGTACAAAAAGCTGAGAAGAGCGAATTCAATAAATAAATAAAAAAAAAATCTAATAACCAAAGTCCTATAAAGAAAACGTTTTTCATAGGCCTAGCTTGGTACGGTGGGGAGGGGGGAAGGGGGGAGGGGGGGAGTGCGGGCTAGACAGCAGGGAATTAAATGCTTCTCTATAAATCCTTGCGTTATTATCCTTTAGTGTCTAAGGCAACACAATTTATTACTATTACTTAGTGTGGATGGAGTGTGTGTGTGTGTGTGTGTGTGTGTGTGTGTGTGTGTGTGTGTGTGTGTGCGTGTGTGTGTGTGTGTGTTTGTGTGCATGTATATAAACGTACTATTCTCACTTAACAAAGAACCAACAAAACCCAGACTCCAACCCAGAAAATCAATACACCAAATATATCTATAAAAAAAACACAAAAAACACACACAAAAAAAACAACAACCACAACCCTAAATAAAACGATCAACAACATCAACAACAGCGAAATTATTGTAATAGCTCCCCAGCCTCCCCGCCGAGTAGGCCACGCCCCCCGCACATTACACATGCACTCAATTCCCAGTCCAAACAGACGAGGCGCGACCTCATCGACCTCCGCGGGGGATGGGGGTGAGGGAGGGAGAGGGAGGGAGGGAGAGGGAGAGAGGGAGGGAGAGAGGGAGGGAGAGAGGGAGGGAGGGAGGGAGGGAGGAAGGGAGGGAGAGGGAAGGAGGAAAGGGGGGAGGGGAAGGGAGGGGAAGGGACGGAGGGAGAGGGAAGGAGGAAAGGGGAGAGTGAAGACGACGGAAGGCAA
>NC_051393.1:50358233-50368233 GCF_015228065.2 Penaeus monodon | reverse complement strand
CAAACAAACAAACACAAAAAAGTACACAAACAGCCCCATAATCAAACAAACAAACGAACAATCACAGCCAAGCACGACCCGAACAATCCCGAACAACCTCCGCCCGACTTCTCAAGCATTAGAGCAATCGGGACGCCCTCACAAGAAAAAGGAAAATATGAACTCGACGCCGATCGTATTAAGCCTTCATTCTTAGGCTCCTTATCGCCCGGGGAGATAACGGCGATACGTGGGCGACGGCGATACGTGGGCGACGGCGATACGTGGGCGACGGCAAATAGCTAGCGTAAGGGCGTGGGAACTGTGATAAGCCATGGGTGTAATAATTGGATAAATGGTAAGGGCAAGGGAGAGGGAGAGAGGGGGATGCCGACGAGAGGAGAAGGAAGAGGAGATGAAACAATTAAGGGGAGACGGGAGACAGATAGCGCAATGAGAGCATGATTAGTAGTAGTAGTAATAGTAATAATAATAACAATAATAATAATAATAATAATAATAATAATAATAATAATAATAATAATAACAATAACAATAATAATAATAATAAAATAATAATAACAAAAACAACAATAATAATAATAATTTTGATTATAATAACAACAATAGCAATAACAATAATAATCTTAACAGAAACAATAACAACGATATGAGGATGACATTGAAACTGAGTAATGGAGGCAAAGGAAATGAACAACAAACAAAACAGGAAGTAGAAGAAAAAAAACAGGACAAATAAGATGCTTGATAACGATGTCGACAAGGGCAAGAGAGGACCTAGAGAAAAGAAAAAAAAGAAAAAAGAAAAAGAAAGAGAAAGCAAACGACCAGAGAAAGAAAGAAAAAACAAACGACTGACCAGAGAAAGAAAGAAAGAAAAAAAGACAAGTTGCCTTAAAAAGAAGCAATGGAAAATAAAGCATTTTGAAAAAAATAAAATAAAATTGACAAAAGGGGCGTGGAGGAACGTGACAAACCCTGGCACAGAGGGAGCAGCTTCACGGTGTCAACTGCTTCAATAAAACAATAAAACAACTTTCACGTGACAAAATATCCCTATAACAAATACAAGCACGAAGAAAAAATAATAAACAATAAAACCAAAGCTGTTTTAAGTGCTCGTAATGATATATATGTTTGTGAGGATGAGTAGATTGTGCGTGAGTGTGGGTGTATGTGCAAGCTGTGTGTGTACATGTGGGTGTGAAAATCCATGTGTGAACGTATGTATGTCTACACGTGTGCAAACTAAAATGCCAGACGAGATGCCACAAGAAGGAAAAGAATAACATAAGATCAATAACCGGCAAGTGTGCCACGCCTGTGCCACATCCGGTTGCATGAGAAGGGCGAGAGGGTCATCAGGATGCCAAGAAGGCACAGTGCCTGCCGCTGATGCCATAAGAACAGATAAAGGATGGTCTATACTGGTGAACAAAAAATAAACAGATAGATATATAAGTAAATGAAGAAATAAACTAATTAACCTCTAGCAAACATAGAACAAAAATAAACAGACTAATCAACTAATTAACCTCTTGAAAAAACATGGAAACAAAGATGAACATCAAACATAAAAAAAGCAATAAAACAAAATCCAAAGACAACACCAGTTCATCACCAACATCAACATCGCGACCAAAATCAAACATAACAACAACAACAACAACAACAACAACAACAACAACAACAACCAAACAAACAGCAACAAACTCCCTCCCATTTATGACTCACCTGTTGAAACGGCTCGCTTATCTCGAGCATAGCATTACATAATGAACCATAGTGCGGTAGAACAAGAGACGAAAGAAAAAAACGAGAAAGGAGAGAAAGAGAGAGAAAAGGAGAGAGAGAGAGAGAGAGAGAGAGAGAGAGAGAGAGAGAGAGAGAGAGAGAGAGAGAGAGAGAGAGAGAGAGAGAGAGAGAGAGAGAGAGAGAGAGTAAATAAAGTGAGAGAGAGAGAGAGGAGGAAGGAAAGAGGGAGGGAGAGAAAGTGAGCGAGATAGAGAGATAAACAGCGTCAGGCACTGGCAGAGAGATAAAAGTGTCTTCGGTACTTATCAAAACCTAATTTGCATACTAAGCGTGCTGTTATTACGTATACACACATGAGGCCTTGGTATTATTAACAGGAAAACTAGATAAACGCCCGGTAAGCGGAGTTTATCTTAACGAAATTAACGAGCAATGATAAAATAACTGAAGACAAATAATGCCAACGTTATCACATGTCCCGGTATTGAAAATGAGATAAAAATAACAGCAACATAGTTACTAAAACTAAAATACCGACAACTAGTGGCACAGTTTCCATGAATCAGATTTAGATCAACAGCAACAATACAAACAGTACCGAAGAAAGAGTAGTAAAAACAACAACAATAATAATAATAGCAAAAGGAGGAGCAAAGAAAGGGCAAAAGGTAGGGGTGGGAGGAGGAGGAGGAGGAGGAGGAGGAGGAGGAGGAGGAGGAGGAGGAGGAGGAGGAGGAGGAGGAGGAGGAGGAGGAGGAGGAGGAGGAGGAGGAGGAGAAGTAGAAGGAGAAAGAGGAGGAGGAGGAGGAAGTAGACCAACAAATAACAATAACAAAGGAGCAAGAAAAAAATATATACACAATACCACGGTACTCCTAAGCCGCTTCCTGCTTTGTGCTTGAATGTACTCTATTCTAACTCGCTCGGGGGAAGGGGGAGGAGGGGGAGGGGGGCGGAAACAAGTACACGGTCCACACATAAAATAATCATACGTGCATTCGAAGGCTCACCACGATGAAAAAAAAAAAACGTTACATATCCCACGAACGAGGGAACGAAAGCTAAATCGAGAGAAAAAAAAATCGAAACTGAATCAAGCGATGAGATAATAAAACTTACAAACAGGAAAAAGAAAAACAAGAAAAAAGAACGGGAAAAACAAAGTAGCGACGGCAGGTGCCAAAGGGTTGCGTCAGCGTGGAGTGACGACTGCCCCGGGATAGCCAGAGATCGGGGGGAGGGAATGAGGACGAGGATGAGGGGGGTGAGGAGATGAAGGGATAAGGGAAGGGAAGGGAAGGGAAGGGAAGGGAAGGGAAGGGAAGGGAGGAGAAGGGATGGGAGATGTGGGGAAGGAAAGGAAAGGGAAGAGAAGGGGAGGAAAGGGATTGAAGGAGGAAGAGGAGGAAGGGAGGAAACAGGAGAAAGGAGGAAACTGGAGCTAGGAGAGAGTAAACAGGAAAGAGGAGGGGAGAGGAAGGGGGCAAAGGAAAGAGGAGAGAAGGGGAAGAGACAAAAGAGGAGAGGAGGACAGCGGAAGAAGAGAAAGGAAAGGAGGAGAGGAGGGGATATATAGAGAAAACAACAACCATGGGGTGGGAACAGAGGGGAAAAAAGGAAAAGCTGAAAGCATATGAGGAGGAGAAAAGCAGCCGTGGGGTGGAGAAGGGACAGCGGGAGGACAAAGTGGAAGAGGAAGGGTGGAGGGAGAAGTGCCAGACTCAAGGCCAACAGATGGCACTTACTCCCCCCCCCTCCCAACACACACACACCGTGAGTACCACTGGCATTTGGCACACCGAGGGGAGTGGGTTCGTGTGTGAGGAATATCGCTGAAAAAGGATGGCTACGTGTGAACTACTTTCCCCCTCTCTTTTTTTAGGATGGAAGGAAGGGAAGGAAGAGGAGGAGGATAATGGAATATGGAAGTGGGAAAAGGGATGGGAGGGGAAGAAGGGAATGCAGAAGTGGGAGAAAGGAGAGGAGGGGGGAGAAGGATGCGAGATTGAGACAGGCAGACACACAGATATATAGATAAAAAGACAGAGAGAGAAAAAGGAGAAGAAAGGGAGAAAGAGCAAAGAGACAAGAGCGAAAGAAAGAAGAAAGAAGAAAGAGAGAGAGAGAAAAGTACAGTTGGTGCTCCCTGTCAGGATCTAGAAGCACCACCTGATAACCTCATGACCACCGCCTCATTCTCCAGAAAAAAGTGAAACATCCACTTTCCCCCTCCCCCCTCCCCCCTCAACAACGAACTCTTAAAAAAAACAAACGGACAAAGAAACAAACAACACAACAAACACATCCACAAACGATGATAAAATAAACAAATAGACAAGTAAAATAAAGATATAAAGTCAACACTCGCAGGACCCCGCAGGAGGAGGACGCGGGCCTCAGGTAGCGAGTTGTGAGGGAGAGCAGGACCCCAGGACCCCAGGACCCCAGGACCCCAGGACCCCAGGACGTACATGGGTCCTGCCGCTCCCGGGGGTCACGTCGGAGATATGCTCCTACTCTCTCTACTGCCCTTGAGAGGGAGAGGGAGGGAGGAAGGGTGGGAGAGAGGGAGGGAGAGAACGAGGGAGGGAGGGAGGGAAGAGGGAGAGAAAGAGGGAGAGAAAGAGGGAGGGAGGGAGGGAAGAGGGAGAGAAAGAGGGTGAGAAAGAGGAGGGAGAGGGAAGGAGGGGGGAGAGAGAGAGAGAGAGAGAGAGAGAGAGAGAGAGAGAGAGAGAGAGAGAGAGAGAGAGAGAGAGAGAGAGAGAGGAGGGGAGGGGGGAAGGAGGGAGAGGAAAGAGAGAGAGAGAGAAGGGGGGAGGGAGAGAGGGAGGAAAGGAAGAAGGGAGGAAGGCGGGAAGTGTGTCTAAGTGCCTACAAGCAAGTGTACGAGTGAGCGTAATTGCATAACTATGTGAATATGAGTAAAAGAATGCGTGAGTGACGGAGTACGTGTCAGGAAAGAGTAGAAGAACGGCGTAAGTGCGTACGTGTCCGTGTGCGTGCGTGTCGCGTTTGTTTACCTGCATGTTCAACACTCACGCGAACGAAGGGGCTTGCACTCTTATGCCTGCACTCCCCGGCGCTCATTCGCGACCGGGCATGCAAGCGCGCGCACGTTACGAAATTACCCCGTAATACGGAGTGCGTTGCAGTGCTCCTCCTCCTCCCCTTTGTCTGCCCCGACCCTCATTTGCAACTTAGGAAAAAAAAGGGGTTAAAATAATAATATAATGCATACGTACACACACACACACATGCACAAATACGCACACACGGACACATATCCGCCTTCCTCAGACCAGGTGAACGCGTCGACCAGTCCACTTATTGATCGCGTGTGCATGTTGACCAATAACGCATACCCGCTGCGTTCCGGTAGTGAGGTGATTCTGCCCCCTCCCCCCCTCTCCTTCCTCGCCCCACTCTCGTCCCTCCCTCTCCTTCCTCGCCCCACTCTCGTCCCTCCCTCCTTCCCAATCTCAGCCAAATCCAGTACTGAAGGCATTCTTATTCCCTTTTCTCTGTTCCCCTTTCTAACTTCCTTTCTATCTTCCTCCAAAGAGAAGTGATTCTCATTTCCCCACTCCCTTTACCCCCCTCTCTCCCTTCAAACCTCATTAGGCTGGTGAAGCGATTCTCATCTCGCTTCTCCTCTCACTTCCTCCCACTTCGAAAACCCGGCGGTGAAAAACGATTCTGTCACCTACTCCCTTCCAACTCCCTTCCGACTGTGAAGCGATTCTACTCCCATTCCTACGTTTTCTTCTTCTCTCTCCTTTCTTTTTTTCCCCCCAATTCTCCTTCCTTACCACCCAATCCTAAAACTCCCTCTGGGATTCCCCTTCCCGGCGCTCTCCCCTCACCAGGCATCTATTGCAATCACACTTCGGTAGCATTAAATACCATTTCACCTTTTCTCCTGTATCATGCATTTTCTTTATTTATTTCTATCAATTTAACTCTATGTTTGCCTTGGCTCACGGTTCAGAGTACTCCTGGCTCACGGTTCACAGTACTCCTGGCTCACGGTTCAGAGTACTTTTGTCCCGTTAAAGTAGATGGTTAATTACTCTCATTACATCACCCTTTCCTGACAATTTTAAACACTCAGCGTCTGTTTTCAGTTCCTTCATGGCTCCCTCCCATGCAATACTCCTTACAAACACTCTGTAAATACCGATGAAAATTCCATCCAGTGGCAGGGGTGGGATACTTCTGATCCTTAATGACTAAAATTGGATAAAACCACCCATAAGAAAACTATAATAGAAAAAAAAATAATAGGAAAAAAACCAACAATGAAAATACTAAGGCTATCCGGTCACCATCTTAAGTTAAAAAAAACAAGGTTATACAAACAACATTTGTGAATAAATACAAAGGAATTTAAATACAGCTGACACGTGTATCTAAATACATATACACCATAAATCATTGAATTAGTGTGGGTGGAGCGTCGGGTTATAAATCCTACTAAACCCAGAAAACAATAAGCCTATATAGATAGGCCTAAGTAACGTACAATACAGGGTTTTGTATGAAAAAAATTCTATAGGGGGGGCTTTAAACACGAGTCTGATAAGCAGCCAGTTCCCTGAATAAGAGAATGGGTACAATGAAACGCAACCATAATACAAAATGGACCTTGGTAGGTACCCGTACACACACACACACACACACACACATACACATACACACACACACACACACACACACACACACTTACACTTACACATACACGCACACACACATACAAAGTAGAATATAGGTAAAAAGATTGTCTAACAGTACCATTAATCAATCATATTATATATGTGTGTGTATTTACGCGGGCATATGTGTATGTGTACCCGCATCGGATATTGCAAAAGGCAACAGGAAATCACTCATGTTGAGGGCTCTTGAATCAAGGAGAGAGACCGACAAGACTCAAAAAATGTAAGAGAAAATACAAAAAATGAATAAACAAAACAGAACAGAAAAACAATAAAACGAGAAGGACTGGTGGTGGCTAAATCCTGCCCTGCCAAAAAGAAAGACGAAGAAAGAAAACAACAGTAAAACAGGAAAAAGAAAAAGAAGAAAAGACAAAGAAACAAAAACAACAGAAAAATAAGAAAAAGAAGAAAAGAAGAGGACAGAAAACAACAGAAAAAAACAAGAACAAGAACAAGAAGAAAAGAAGAGGACAGAAAACAACAGAAAAAACAAGAAAAAGAAAAAGAAGAAAAGACCCAAGAAAGAAAAAGGTCCTCATTCTTGTCTATACTTCCTTCCAGACGAGAGCAGTAATTAACTGGACGGCGCACTAGAGGAACCGCAAGCCAGAGGAGGGGGAGGGGAAGAGGAGGAGCGGGGGAGGGGGGAGGGGAAGAGGAGAAGCGGGGGAGGGGAAGAGGAGGAGCGGGGGAGGAGAGGAGGAGAAGGAGAGGGAGAGGGAGAGGGGAAAAGGGAGGAGAGGAGGAGAGGGGGCGAGAGAGGATAGGGGAGGGGAGGGGGGTGAAGAGGTAGAGGAGGAGGAGGAAGAGAGGATGGATTGGGAAGAGGAGGAGGAGGAGGAGGAGAGAGGGAAGAGGAGGGGGAATATGAGGAGGAGAGAGGGAAGAGAGAGGGAAGAGGAGTAGAGGGGGAGGGGAGGGGGAAGAGGAGGGACAGCTTATACTTATATACGCTCTCTGATGAAGAAACTTTCGGCCCAACAATGCCCCAGGAAAAGGAGGAAGGGAAAGAAAGGGGGAGAATGGAAAATAAACAATGGGGATAGATGGGGAGGGGTGGGTGGAAGGTAAAGATAGAGGGAGAGGGAGGGAGGGTGGGAGAGAGGGAGGGAGGGAGGGAGGGAGGGAGGGAGGGGGGAGGGAGGGAGGGAGGGAGGGAGGGAGGGAGGGAGGGAGGGAAGGAGGGAAGGAGGGAGGATGGGAGAGACAGATAGGGAGGGAGGGAAGGAGAGAGAGAGAGAGAGAGAGAGAGAGAGAGAGAGAGAGAGAGAGAGAGAGAGAAAAAAAAAAGAGAATTAGAGAAAGAGAGAATTAGAGAAAGAGAGAATTAGAGAGAGAGAGAAACAGAAAGAAAGAGAAACAGAAAGAAAGAGAAATAGAGAGAAAGAAAGAGAGAGAAACAGACAGACCTAACCAGAGACGGAGCAGAATCGAAAACGAAATTAAGCCAAGCGCAGAACGAACGACGCAAATAACAAGCCACCGGGCCGGGCATTTCTTACGCGCATTCAGCCGCAATTGCTCCAGGCAGAGCAAAAAGCCACACCAATGCCTAATCCATCAAAATAATCCCATCAAAGGTCAAACTTTTTATCCTCCAACGCCGGGATAATTCACAATAAAGACACATCCTTGGCGCAATGGATCATGCTGTAAAATGCGAATCAAACACTTGAACTCCACAAACAAAACAGGATAGAGCTCTAAACAGGAGATGAAGCGTATCGACACTGCACAAAGAGATAATAAGCCATATGATGAGGGTAAAAGGAGAACACAGAGGGACCGAAGAGGAAATAGCGACAGCGACAACAAAATAATAAGAAAGAAAAACGCAAGAACTTGATGCGCTAATGTACTGCAAAAGCAAATTGAGATAAAACATCGAAATTGGGAAAGCAGTGAAAAACAACAAAAAGATAACAAAACTACACACACAAACACAAACACAAACACACATCCACATACACACATCACAAAAGCACACACAAACACACACATTCACACCTTATACATCGACAAAGCCACAGATTTAAAGAGAATAAGAGAACGCCACACGAGACAAAAACAAAAACAAAACGAGAAAACAATTTACATAAAATAATAATAGTAATAATATAGAGAAAAAGAGCGAAAGAGAGCCGGGCATCGCCAGAAGACACAGGGAACGCAGAGCCAAGCGCGCTAACGCAATAATGATATTGACCAGTGCCAGTGCCAGTTCACTTCCCTAAACGTCCAAGTCCCTCCCGCAGGAACCCCCAGATGTGGCACCCGAAGAGACCGGAGGAGGGAGTGGGACACGAAAGGAGAGGAAGGAGAAGATGGAGAGGGAGAGGGAGAGTGAGGAGGAGGGAGGGAGTTAGGGAGGGAGGGAGGGAGGGAGGGGGGGAGGGGGAGGGGGAGGGGGGAGAGGGAGAGGGAGAGGGAGAGGGAGAGGGAGAGGGAGAGAGAGAGGAGAGAGAGAGAGAGAGAGAGAGAGAGAGAGAGAGAGAGAGAGAGAGAGAGAGAGAGAGAGAGAGAGAGAGAGAGAGAGAGAGAGAGAGAGAGGGAGGAGAGAAATGAAAAAAATAGGAAGAAAAAGGCGTTAAAAAGAGGAAAGACGAAGGACGCAAACAAAGGGAGAGAATGAGGAGGCAAAAGAAGGAGAAAATGAAAGATGCAAAACGGAGGAGAAAAATATGAAGAAAGAGAAAGGGGGAGTGGGAAAGGATGAGAAAAGCGAAGAGAAAAGATAGAGAAGAAAGAAGCAAAAGAGAAAGGGGAAGGGGGGGAAAGAGAGAGAAAAAAAGGGGAAGAATGAAAAGGAAATGCATAGGAAAAGGAGAGATGAGGGCAGGGAGTGGAAGAGCTTGATTACAAGACCCGTGCATGACGCCAATTAAATTCCGAAACGTTGAAATAAATTACACATAATTAGAGATGCATCGTGACTGATGCTCTGAACTGAGCAATAAGGAGAGGGAGATGCGTGCGTGCGTGCGTGTGTAAATAGATAGATAGATAGATAGACATAGATACATATATAAATATAGATAAATAGAGAGATAGAATGACAGATAAGACTGATATACAGATAGATGGATAGAGAGAGAGATAAAAAAATGAAGAGAAAGAAACGGGAAGACAATGAACGAAAGAGCGCGAGAAAGAAAGAGGCAAGAAAAGGAGAGCTGTGCATGCATTGCCGAGGCCATTACAGTATCGACGTGACAGTAGCGGATCCACCTTCCTCATTGCAAAGCAGTCACTCACGAAAAAAAACATACATATATGTGTGTGTGTGTGTGTGTGTATATGTATGTATATATATATATATATATATATATACATATATATATATATATATATATATATATATATATATATATATATATTCTTCTTTTAACGGTAGGTTCATGTCTGAGCCGCCGTGGTCACAGCATGATACTTAATAGTTTTCATGTTGTGATGCTCTTGGAGTGAGTACGTGGTAGGGTCCCCAGTTCCTTTCCACGGTGAGTGCCGGTGTTACCTTTTTTTTTTTT
>NC_051393.1:50344884-50350633 GCF_015228065.2 Penaeus monodon | reverse complement strand
TCCCCCTTTCCCTCCCTTCCCCCCCCCTTTTTCCCCCCCCTTTTTCCCCCTTCCCCTTCCCTTCCTTCCTCCCTTTCCCCCCCTTTCCCCCTCCTCTTCTCCTTCCTCTCTCTCCTCTCTCCTCTCTCCTCTCTCCTCTCTCCTCCTCCTCTCCTCTCTCTCTTCTCTCTCCTCTCTCTCTTCTCTCTCTCCTCTCTCCATCCCATCCCTCCAAGTTTAAAGAGGGCATGATGCCCGGGAAGAGGTGACTGGGAGAGAATAATGCAGTTCGTCTGCGTTGTGTCAAGGCGGCCCGTGCGCGCGCATTTAACACCCTCCCCCCCCCTTCCCCCGCCGTTATCTCCTCGCATTTACGTTAGCACCCTTCCTCTTCCACATCATGACGTCTCTCTTCTTTTTTCTTTACCAAGCCAGCATTCTATTTCTTCCTTCCTCCGAACAACATCAGAATCACCCTCTCTCTCTCTCTCTCTCTCTCTCTCTCTCTCTCTCTCTCTCTCTCTCTCTCTCTCTCTCTCTATATATATATATATATATATATATATATATATATATATATATATATATATATATATATATATATATATATCTTTTTTACCCACGACATTATAATCCTTTTTTCTACATACATCATTATCTTCCTCTTTCTTTTCCTTTACATCCAATTTACGTTCGCGTCTGATCTCTCCTTCTCTTTCTCTTTATTTACTTATTTACTATTTCTATCTATCTCTATCCGGAATTTCAATTCAAGAATATGGCCCTTTCACGGTTTCTTCATTTCTTTCTTCATCTTTATTGCTGAGTATTCTATATTTTCTTCATTTATCTTTATCGTTGTTTTCTTTTGCCCTTTCTTTCTGTCCGTCATCAGCTGGAAAATTCGAGTTAGCAAGTAAGCAACAAAACAAATCAATGACGTCATTATCACGCAAAAGAGATCAGTGGCGTCATCATTAAGCGATGGAGATCAGTGACGTCATCATCACGCGATAGATCAATGACGTCATCATCACGCGATAGAGATCTGACCCACCATCCATCCTTTTCTTTTACCCCCCCTCCCCCGTCTACTCGATTTCCCTCCCTATCCGTACCCCCCCCCCCAACACATACCCGTCTTTAATTCTTACCCACCAACTCCCCTCCCCCTCTACTAAAGACACGCCCACGCCCACCTTCAAACAGATCTAGTACGTCCCGCTACCCCCCTCCTCTCTCCCCCCATGAGAACTATGCATGCCGCCACCCCCCCTCCCCCACATGAGAATTATGCATGCTGCCACCCCCCCCCCCCCACATGAGAATTATGCATCCCGCCACCCCTCCTCCCCCCATGAGAACTATGCATGCCGTTATCCCCCCTCCCCCCCATCACTCCCCCACGCTCATTCACAAGTACCAGGCGATCGCGTGACCTTCCGCTCTCCGTGCATGACAGGTTCAGTGCATGGCCCAGCGTGACGAGGCGAGCCATGGAAGGTGTCTAGCTCAATCCAGCTTGTGGGAGATTCGTGTTGCAAATCTCTCTCTCTCTCTCTCTCTCTCTCTCTCTCTCTCTCTCTCTCTCTCTCTCTCTCTCTTCTCTCTCTCTCTCTCTCTCTCGTTTTGTTTTTATTACTATTATCATTCCCCTCTTTCTTTCTTTTCTTCTTTCCTCTCGTTAATTCCTTTTCAGCTCCTTATCATCCCCCTCTTGCTTTCTTTTCTTCTTTTCTCCCATCTTACTTCTTTCCTCTCACCATTTCCTTTTCAGCTCCTTGTCTTTCTCTTTCATCATTCTCTTTTCTTCTCTTCTCTCTCCTTTTCTACTCTCTCTTCCCCTCATTCTTTTTTTCTCTCTTCGCCCTTTTTATTTTCGCCAATCTTCTGCCTACCGTATCCGACTATCCATCCCCTTCATCTCCTGATCTTCCCCATAACCCCTCCCCCCCTTGCTCCTCCCTGTCCTACCTCCCCCCTCCCCCATTGCTTCTCCCTGTCCTACCTCCCCCCCTTCATCTCCAGATCTTCCTCATAACCCCCCCTTCCCTTACCTATCTTACCTTCCCGCCCCCCCTTTCCCCTCCCTATCCTACCTCCCCCCTCCCTTTCATCTCCAAATCTTCCCAATGACCCCCCCTTTCCCCTCCCTATCCCACCCTTTTCCCTTCCTTATCCTACCCTCCCGCCCCCTTTCCCCTCCGTATCCTACCCTCCCGCCCCTCCCCAACCCTTTGCCTCTCCCTTCCCTCTCCTGCAGCTAAGCCCAACCGCCCAAATATCTAGCTTGAGACATAATAGACACGATACGTACTTATGCAACCTAATGTTTAATATAGCTAGCTTAATAACACAATATCTACAGTATGACTAACTATATAATTTATATCTACTATATGCCTACAATTTATTATCATATCCTACCTACTATAGGCCTACATCTACTCCAAAGTCTACTGTAATACTGTGTAAATGCAATGTAGTTTAATATAAAGTGAAGAAGGAGAACAGCCATAATAAAGGATGGAAATTATTATTGTTTTCCTTTTCCTCTTTGAGTACACGTTACTGGTTGTACTTCAATATGCTTCTCTATACTTCAATATAATGCAAAGTAACGTAATGCACATTCCTTCTAAATCTGCGAGGCTAAGAGGAATCCAGGGACCTCCATAGGCCTATCTCCCCAGCGGCGCCCTAACCAGCCTCATTGATATGCAAATGATATGCAAAGATCACCTGGGCGATGCAAGGAAGCCCACGATACGATCACAGGCGATGGGAATTCAAGAGGCTTAACATGCTATTACCTTTCTCTCTCACACACATGCGCGCGCACACACACGCACACGCACATGCACACACACACACACACACACACACACACACACACACACACACACACACACACACACACACATACACACACACACACACACATCAGAAACAACAATAACAAACAAACACCCCCGCCCTAAGCCCCAAGAACAAGAACAAGAACAAAACAACAACAACAACAAACAAACACACTCAAACATAACCACACCAGAGTTACAACCGCGCGCCACAAAGGACGTAAAAAAATGTATAATATTTGCCATTTCCCGACGCATATATCAGAATAATGGCTCGAAATAATAACCCTAAAAGCATATGCGAAATTAACTGCATTTGCCTTCCTTTTAATATAAGCATTGCACTTCATGTGATGCTATTTATATATAACTAATGTTGTCGGTTCGTTGTTTTTTTCGTGGTTTTTTCTAAATTGGTGTTATCAATATTATACTTTTTTATTAATTGACCATGATTTTCTGATGATTATTATGATGATGGTGATGGTTAGTGATGATGATGATGATGATGATGATGATGATGATGATGACGATGATGATGATGAAGATGATGATGATGACGATGATGATGATGATGATGATGATGATGATGATGATGATGATGATGATGACGATGATTATGATGATGACGATGACGATGACGATGACGATGATGATGACGATGATGATGATGATGATGATGAAGATGATGATGATGATAGTAAGAATAACAGTAGTAGTAATACAAGAAGCTGCAGTAGTAGTAGAACAACAATAATAACAATAATGATAGCAACAATAGCAACACAACCGACAACAATATTAAAAACAATTACCGAGTCGAAACAACCGACCCTCTATCCCTCCCCCTCGTGCCCACACCCCTCCCCCCTCCTCCCCCTCGTGCCAACATCAAGGCTGATAGCGCCGCGGGAGCAGACACTGCCAATCTTCATCACAGCCGCGTCAGCATCACCTGTCATCTCCCGATCTGCCACCGACCTTTCTCTTTCTCTCTCTCCCTTTCTCTCTGTCTATCTTTACTCTTTCTCGCTGTCTGTATCTTTTTTTTCCCTCTTCTCCGTTCTCGCTTTTTATCTCTTCTCTCTCTGTGACTCTCTCTCTCTCTTTTCTCTTACCCTTCCTCGCTCTCTATCCCTTTTCTTTATCTCTTTTCTCTCTTTCTCTATTTGTGTTTTTATTTGTTTTTCTCTCTCTCTTCCTCCTTTCCCCCCTCTCCTCCCTCCCTCCCTCTTTCCCATCCTTTCATCCATCCTTCCCTCCCACCCATCCTCCCATCTCCCCTCCTTGCTTCCTTCCCTCTCTCCCATCCCTATTGTACATTATACACCCACCCACCCAGCCTCCCTCCCACCCACCCTCCAATCCCTCCCTCCCTCCCACCCAGCCTCCCTCCCACCCACCCAGCCTCCCTCCCACCCACCCAGCCTCCAATCCCTCCCTCCCTCCAATCCCTCCCTCCCTCCCACCCTTCCCTCTTTCTCTCCTTCCTCCCTCTTGATAGACAAAGGGGAATAAGAAGAAAATCGACAGAAAGACAGACAGACAAAACGTAGAGAAACTGGCGCAGCAATATGAGTCAACAGTCGAACCCGTTGCTCAGGGCAACAAGAGCAGGCATAATTACGAGCACGTGCAACCTGTGTGCAATAATAACGTGGGGAATTCTTGGCCACTACAAGTCAGGTATTATATTTATAATGATGATGATGATGATGATGATGATGATGATGATGATGATGATGTTATTGATATTAATCATAATAACAATAACAATAATAACAATAATAATAATGATGATGATAACAACAACAACAACAACAACAACAACAATAATAATAATGATAAACAACAACAATAATATGCTGCTGCTGATGGCGATTAATATAATAAGTATAACAATACCGATGATTATAACCACAGTACTACCACTCCCAATAATAACAACATCAACAACACAACAACAATAAAATCCAGCCATGAGCACAATAACAAGATAAATAAATATAAACACAACAAGAATAAAAAAAGAGAAAATCTAACAAGGAATTTCCAAAATAATATATTTTTTTGCCTCACCAACTGGATGATCAAGTGTAGGCGACATACCTGTGAAGAAATAAAAGAAGGATTAGTTAAAATAGAACAAAAAAAAAATCAAAGACAATAAAAAATAATAATAATAATAACGACAGGAAAGAAATAAGAATACAAAAAATGAAAAATAACTGACACGTGAACAGCAAAAACCGTTCACTGTTAACTGCATAAATTTCACAAAACAAAATTACAAATAAAAAACACACATCAAAAAGACCACGCAAAATACAATCGAAAATAAATGAAAAATACAAAAGTTCACAAAATGTAACACACAACACCGTCTCTTTAACAATTCACTTCCTGTTCCTATGGGTCGTAGAGGGAAGGCGAGGAACAAGAGAGATAATGAAGACAGACATAATAAATGGAAGACCAAGAGAGAAAAGAGAAGTGAATGACAAAGGAATGATGATTGGAAGAACAAGGAAGAAAGACGAAGGGAAATCAGGAGACAGGAAGAAGGGAAAATAACTGTTGGGTAAGAAAAGGAACAAAACGGATGGAAGGGAAAAAGAAACGGAGAGGAAAATACTACGAAGGAGAGAGAAATATAGATGAAAAGGAGGAAGAAATGGGGGGAAAGGGGGAGGAAGAAATGGGGGGAAAGGGGAAGGAGAAGGAGAAGGTGAAGAAAGAGAAGGAAGAATACAGAGAGGTGGAGAAGGAGAAAAATAGACAGAGAAAGAAAAAGAGGAAGAGAAGAAGAAAAGAAGAAGAAGAAGAAGAGGAAGAAGGAGGAGGAGGAGAGAGAAGGTGCTCGTGACAGCCGGCGGGTGGTACTAGAACACTTAAAACCAGTCCACGCAGCT
>NC_051393.1:50334884-50339884 GCF_015228065.2 Penaeus monodon | reverse complement strand
GGGGAGAGAAGAGAAAGGAGAGGGGAGAGAAGAGAAAGGAGAGGGGGAAGGAGAGAGGAGAGAAGAGAGAGGAGAGAGAGGAAACGAGAGGGGACAGGAGGTAGGGGAGAGAGGGAAGGGGAGAGAACAGACAGGAGAGGGGAAAGTTAGGATGATGAGAGAGAAGAGAAGAGAAGAGAAGATAAGAGAAGAGAAGAGAAGAGAAGAGACATATTTAACGACACGATGCGCAATATCGCTGCGGTACAAGAAGGTGGCGGGGGGACGGGTGGGGGGGTTAGCGAGAGACTGGCAGGAGGGGGGGGTGCTCCCTAGGCCTAACGAACCTGCTTCTCCCTTAAGACATGGAGGAGTAGGGGAAGCAGGAGGAGGGGATGGGAAGGGGAGGGGTAATGAAGACAGTCAACTGGAAGACGACAAACGATGTGCGAAAGAAAAGAGAGAAAAAAAAATAGCCTAAAAAATAATGGAAAAACACACCACAATAATTCGATGCGAATATTGGAAAAACACAATCATGGATATTGAAAAAAAAAAAAAAAGATAAAGGAGTTAAAGAAACAAAATAAGAGCAAACTACAAAAAAATCGTTACACGATAAACAAATACATCATACTCTTAATTAATATCTCTAACAAAGAGACGAGAATGAATACTGTAAAATCGATGCTCAAATAACAATAACATTTACATTAACAATAATAATAATAGAATAATAATAATAATAATAATAATAATAATAATAATAATAATAATGATAATAATAATTATGATAATACTAATACTAATACTAATAATAATGACAACAGTCATAAAATAAAAATTAAATAAATGGCAGATTATAATCAGTGGGATGAGCCATACCTTTTTCCTATCACTAATAACTAGAATATCAACTACAATCATTTACAGAGACAAGGGAAAAGAACCATTAATCTCTCTATAATACCAGATAGGATTACAAGAGCTAATGCCAGCCTGATCCCCTTATCAGCACTTTTATCGTTGACTGCAGGTTACACTGACACAATCTCACCTCACCCATTCCCTTACCCATTACACCTGTTCGCATAATCGTAACCTTGTTCATTCGTTTACTCAATATCCTTTGTTTCCTTACTCACACGCCAGCTCGTTCATTCATTCACTTACAGGTGTGTTCGATTACCTGTTCAGTTATACACATGGTCGGTTATCATTTATCACTGACTCGTGTTTATTCAATCGCTTGTTTTCTGTCTGTCTGTTTGTCTCTGTCTGTCTGTCTGTCTGCCTCCGTCTGTCTGTGTCTGTTTGTCTGTCTCTCTCTCTATCCTTCTTTCACATACCAATTCATTCGCCGAGCCGTCGATATAATGAATTCAAAAGATTTCTTCATATCAAGTGTGTATCGGCTTCAGTTCACGGCTGGCAATGCAACGGTGCCTCGCCACTCGCGCACATGGCACCGTTTCTACACATCTCGTTTCATATGTCTGCTTCCCGTGTGGATAAAAACTGTTGTGGAATTCAGTTAATAAAAAAAAATGTGTCTGTTTGTCCATCTTCCCTTCCAATCTCTATTTCTTTATCAATTTATCTGCTATCTCTGTCTGTCTGTCTTTCACGTTTTACTAACTTCTACTATTTGCTTCCTCCTCCCTCCCCCTTTTACCCCTAATAAATAAAATGAAAAAAAAAATGTCATCACTTCCTGTGTGTCTGACTGCTGTTACCTGGCGATAGCATGAGCGTCTGTTTAAACACTCAGCTCGCGTGCTATCTCCCTCAGCTGCCCATCAATTCCGCGCTGGTTTTTTAAGATTAAAAATAAAAATCTCGAACTGGATGATAAAGTGTTTGATAATCTCTCAAGACACTCATCCATCAAGAAGACACCCATTCCTCCCATTAGAAAAAAAACTCCCCCCACCACCCGACTCCCTTCCCGTGGAGTGCCACTCTCCTCTTTCCGTATACGGAGTGCCAATCACTCGTCACAAGCAGGGCACAGTTGCTGCCTTCCGCTATGAGGAGAGTGCCCACCTTGTCTCGCGCGGGAACAGTGACACTCACTCTCGACGCTTTGGGAGAGTCAATCTTTCACTCCTGACAAACAGACACGCATTCAGGACCAACCTTTCACCACAAACAGACAGAATGCCACTGTTTCATTACATCCATTGGTGAATCCCCCTCCCCCTCCCCCTCGGGCCCAAAGATGAAGACAGAAAGACACACTCACGCCACAGCAACACCCTTTCGCCACGACGCCACAAAATGCCACACAAATGATATGAACCCCATTCAGTGCCAACCTCCCACCACATACACACAGAGAGAATGCCCCCCCCCCACACACACACAAACATCACTGGGCCTTAACTTCCTTTCTCACAAACAGTGCCAGATTCCCCAAACAAACACCTCTCTTCCACAGTTCCCAGGCGTCAGAACAGTATCCCACAAATGCAGTGTAGCGGGTGCAGTCACCTCAGTGTAGATACATTCGAGCATAATAGTAATGCAAAGATGACAGTGATAATGACAATGAATGAGTGAGTGATTGAGTGAGAAAATGTAAGAGAAAAAGACAGTTAGGAAAGAGCGAGAGAAAGAGAAACAGAAAGAGAGAGGAGAGAGAGAGAGAGAGAGAGAGAGAGAGAGAGAGAGAGAGAGAGAGAGAGAGAGAGAAAGAGAGAGAAGAGAGAAAGAGAGAGAGAGAGAGAGAGAGAGAGAGAGAGAGAGAGAGAGAGAGAGAGAGAGAGAGAGAGAGAGAGAGAGAGAGAGAGAGAGAGAGATTATTACCAAAAACATTTAAGATTTAGTTTTTGTTTTGAGGACCACACTTCCATCTCGTTTCCTTATCAGACCGAACCAACCGGAAGGTCTTCACCGCTTCCACAGAACTCTCCCCTTCCCCTTCCCCTTCCCCTTCCCCTTCTTCTTCATCCTTCTCTTCTCCTTTTCCTCTCCCTCTGCCTTATTTCCTCTCTCTCCTCCTCCCTTCCACTCCCCTTCTTCTTTCCTCTCGCATCCTCCCCTCACCCTATCAACATTTACAATAATAATGGTAATACCCCTTCCCACTCCTCACTCCTCTCTACCCCCACTCTGCCACTCTCTTCTCCCCTCTAACCCCACCCCTACCTCCTCCCCATCCTTTCTTCTGGACCTCTCCCTCTCCCCCTACCTTCTCCCCTCTCCCCACTACCCCCACCCCTCCCCTCTCCCCTTACCTTTTCCCCACTACCCCCACTCCTCCCCTCCCCTCTCCCCACTACCCCCACCCCTCCCCTCCCCTCCCCCTCCTTTCTCCCCACTACCCTCCCCCTCCTCCTTCTCCCCACTATCCCCCTCCCCCCCTTCTTCTACCTACCCCTACCTCTCCCACTCCCTTTTCCCTTCTTCCACCTCACCCATCCCTTCTCCCCTCTCCCCCTCCTCTCCCCTTCCACCCCCCTCCCCCCTTAACCGCAAAAGCGATCAACACCGCCCACCCAATTAGGCGATAATCCACCATTACGGAATGACGTCACGAAAGAATGCGCTTCCTCAGATGCGATCAGATGTCTCCGGACGTGTGGTGGTGGTGGGGGTGGTGGTGGTGGTGGGGGTGGGGGTGGGGTGGTGGTGGTGGTGGTGGGTGGGGGTGGGGGGGTGGGGGTGGTAGTGGTGGGGGTGGTAGTGGTGTTGTTGTTGTTGTTGTTGGTGGTGGTGGTGGTGTGGGAGGGGGGTTACTGAATGATGGGGGGAGATGCGGGGTAATGGTGGTGGTGGTGGGGTACTAGATGAGGGGGGGAAAGGGGTAATGGGGGGCGAGGGAAAGGGGAAATGGGGCAAGCTGCTACAAGTGGAGGTGGGAAGGAGAGGGGAAAGGGGAAAGGAGGAAGGGGGGGGGGGAGGGGAACATTAAAATTGCAATCTTTTACTATCATCACCACCGGCATTATCATTACCGAAATCTATTCTGTTATTTTCATTATCATTATCATCTTCGTTTGCTATGTCCTAATCATCAGATCATTTAATTTAAAAAAGGTAAGAAGAAAATACTGTGAATAAGAAACAAAACCCAGATAACCAGAGACCACTCAATAATCAACATATACAATAGGAAGGACAGCCAGGACAACAACAACAACAATAATAACAATAAAAGTATTAATGATAATGACAATGATAATTATAATAACAATAATAATAATAATAATAATAATAATAATAATAATAATAATAACAAAAATATAATTACTATTATTCAACATTATGAATAAAAAATAAATAAATAAATAAATAAATCTACCGGACTCTTGCTGCTCTCCAACCCCCCACCCCATCATTTCGTCTTCCCACCCCCCCTTCCACCCTTCCACCCGTCACCCTCCCCTTCCCTCCATTCCACCCCCGCACCCTCCCCCCTTCCCTCCACTCCACCCCCGCACCCCTTCTCCCTCCCCTTCCCTCCATTCCACCCGTGTACCCTCCCTCCCTCCCCCTTCCCTCCCCTCCTTCATTCCCTTTCCACCCCACCCCCGCCCGAGGCACTCGATGCAGTCCAATCGCCGGTAGATCAACGGCATCAGCAGCAGCATCCCGTTGCCATGGAAACGACACCCAACATAAACGCCCACTAAATGCTATCCAATATCCAAGCTTGGATAGCACTAATGGCGCCACCTGGCCGTTCACTTCTGCGCCCCGACGTGCCAACTCCTCCTCGCCCCCGTTACGTGCGCAATTGCAATTTGCATTATTGAGGCGTGAGTCTAATATACATTACATAGGTATAGGCATAAACGCACACGACACCAACGCCCATCATGTTGACGATTTCGTTATGCATAAACATTATCCTGGCAATTTCGAGAAACAATTAATAATGACATTGACAGTCCAATTGGTGATGACGGTGACGACGATGGTGACATAGTAATCATGGTAACTATAACAATTATAACAACAGAATGGTCACGATAAAATCAGTGATGCTTTAAACAGAGATACGTAAGGTCAACTTT
>NC_051393.1:50330910-50333410 GCF_015228065.2 Penaeus monodon | reverse complement strand
TCGTATTAATAACAAACACAGAAATAACAAACACAACATCCGCACCAGAACCGTAAACAACGATTCTGCACGCGCTCTCACAACGGAAGAAAAAAAAAAAAAAAAAAAAAAAAAAAAAAAAAAAAAGATACAAATTAACCACAAGCAAAACAAAAACAAAAATAACAAATAACAGAAAAAAGATACGCAGGCAAAAACAAAACAAAAACATACACATTAGCCTACAAGCAAAACAAAAAAAACAAGATAAAAAGAGAAACAGGAGAACGAGGTAAAACAAGAAATAAACGCTTCGTGGTTCCAATCTCCGCGCCATCCGTCGGAATCGCACCCACGCCGAGAAACAATTACGGACGAACAGGGAGGGCCCGACATCCGGCTCGGATATTTATCAATCTACTTTTCAACAATCCTTTCGCGGCAAAGGTAACGTCATCCGGAGATTCTTCTAGCTGAAAATTCGCCATATTTCTTTCCTTCTTTCTATTCTTTATTTCTCTCTCTCTCTTTCTCTCCTCTCCTCTCTTTCCTCTTTCTCTCATCTCCTCTCTTTCCCCTTTCTCTCACCTCCTCTCCTCTCCTTCCTTTCTCTCTCCTCTATCTTTCCTTTCTCTTGCCTCTCCTCTCCTCTCTTTTAGAATGATTAAAATAAAGAGGGAGGAGAGGCGGAAGGCGAAAATGTGATCGGGAGTTATCAAAAGAAGCCACGAGTGGGTTTAAATGGCCCGAGAGAAACTCAAACTGCTTGCTCACGAGACTGAGTAAACATTTTTTTTCTCTCTTTTTTCCTTTCATTTTCTCTCTCTCGATCTCCCGTTCTCTTTTCTTTTTTCATGTTACCTCTTTCTCTTTCCCTTACTCTCTTATTTTTCTCTCTCCCTTACTCGTTTTTCTCTCTAACTCTCCTTTTTGTTTGTAATTCTTCCCTTCCCTCTCTCCCTTCCTCACTTTCCCCCTCTCCCTCTCCCTCTCTCTCCCTGGCATCTTCAAAGATTGGCAAATCTCTGCTCCGGACTTTTGAGAAATGGGCGGAACACGAGGTCGAAATAGCAAGGGAGACAGGAGAGATGGGGAAGCGGAAGGCAGAGAGAGAGAGAGAGAGAGAGAGAGAGAGAGAGAGAGAGAGAGAGAGAGAGAGAGAAGAGAGAGAATGAGAGAGAGAGAGAGAATGAGAAAGAGAGAGAGAATGAGAAAGAGAGAGAAAGAGAAAGAGAGAGAGAAAGAGAAAGAGAGAGAGAATGAGAAAGAGAGAGAGAATGAGAAAGAGAGAGAGAATGAGAAAGGGAGAGAGAGAGAGAGAGGGAGGGGGGGGGGAGATGACAGATCTACTTCTTTCCTTTCTCTTCAATTCTTCCTCTTTTTCTTCCTTTCCACTTCCTTCCACGGACCTCTATCCTTCCGTCCTTCCCTTCACCATTGTCCTATATTCCTCCTTTCCTTTTCTCACCAACCATCTTCCATTTCCTTTCCTTCCCTCATCTATTTTTCATCCTCCTCTTCTCCCTCCCCCATTCTCAATTCCTTCCTCCTCCCCATTCTCAATTCCTTCCTCCTCCCTTTTCTCCCTCCCCCCCTTTCTCATATCCCTCCTCCTCTATTTCCTCCCTTCCCCCTATTCTCCATTCCTTCCTCCACCCTCTTTTACCTTCCCCCTTTTCAATTCCTTCCTCCTTCTCCTCAATTCCTTCCTCCCTCTTTTCAATCCCTTCCTCCACCCTTATCTCCCTCTCCTGCTTCTTAATTCCTTCTCCCTCTCTCCCTTTCTCACCCCGCCCCCTTCTCAACTCCTTCCACCTCCTTCCTTCCTCCTCTCTCCTTCGCCTCTCTCCTCCTCCTCTCTCCTTCGCCTCTCTCCTCCTCCTCTCTCCTTCTCCTCTCTCCTTCGCCTCTCTCCTCCTCCTCTCTCTTCCTCCTCTCGTCTTCCTCCTCTCTCTTCCCCTCTCTCCTCCTCCTCTCTCCCTTCCTCTCTCTTCTTCCTCCTCTTTCTCTTCCACCTCTCTTCTTCCTCCTCTCTTCTTCCTCCTCTCTCCTTCCTCCTCTTCTTCCTCCTCCTTCCTTCCTCTCTTCTTCCTCCTCTCTCCTTCCTCCTCTCTCCTTCCTCCTCTCTCCTTCCTCCTCTCTTCTTCCTCCTCTCTTCTTCCTCCTCTCAAGATTCCCCCAAAGATCAGCTCCGGAAGTGTCCCCTTAAGGAGCCTAAACAACCCCTTTATATCAACATGTTCTAAGTTGCATCTCTGCATGTGCAATAGATGATGAATCTGCTTATATAAAAGGGAGAATGAAAAGCGAGCGATGATGATGCTGATAAAAGAGTTTTAAGTATGAGAGAGAGAGAGAGAGAGAGAGAGAGAGAGAGAGAGAGAGAGAGAGAGAGAAAATACGAGAAAAAAAAAACCAAAGAGTGAGAGAAAGAATGCGAGGGAGAGATCGAGAGCAAGAGAGACATACGAAAGAACCGAACCTAATTGTTTTTCTCTCTTTCTCTTTCAGCTGATCACCG
>NC_051393.1:50313410-50325910 GCF_015228065.2 Penaeus monodon | reverse complement strand
ATTTCAACGAAGATGGACACTTACATGTACAGTGACGCGTTTGGGTAAAAAATGGAATAAGGGCAGATGGGGAGGGGGATTATAATAGCATTTTTCAGAAAAACGAAAAAAAAAAAAAAAAAAAAAAAAAAAATCGGCATCAATTTTTTTTTTAAGATAAGGAAAAAACGACGTCACAGTATCTTTCATAAATAACAGAATATAGAGCAGAGAATAACCGAATAAAAAAAAACAAGGTTAGACTAAAAAAATAAAGAAGAAAATATTGCTGCAAAACCAAGAACATAAAATACACACAAAAAAAACTATAAATATATCAGATAGGACACACACTAAAAAAAACACAAAATACAGACGAGCCAAAAACACCGACCAGCCAACTAAACAAACACAACAACAACAACAAAAAACGAAATCCCATGCGAACAAAACTCCAGTTCTACCCCCACCCCCCTCCACCCCCCCTAACTTCCATAGAACAAAACAAAAACAAAAACAACCCAAAACAAACACTGCCAATGACATGGCAAAACGGAGCAGCTGCTTTTGTCTGCGTATTTGTGTGTGTGTGTGTAACAGGAGTAACCATGGTGTAACTTGAAAATAACTGTCCCCTCCTCTTCCCCTCGCAGAGAAGAGGGGGGAGGGGAAGGAAAAATGAGAGTAAGAAGGAGGGGATGAGAGGAGGGAGGGGAAGGAAAATGAGAGAAAGAAGGGGAAGGGGAAAGGGAGTGAGGGAATGAATGAAAGGATAGTGTGAAAAGAGAGGGGAAGAGGGAGGGGAAAGGGAAGGTAAAGTAGAGTAGGGAAGAGAAGGGAGGGGGTGGGAAGAGAGAGGAGGGGAGGGAAAGAAAGGGAGAAAAAGGGACGATAAAACAAGGAGGGGAACAAATGCGAAATAAGGAGAGGGAAGGGAAAGAGAGAAAAACAGAAAAAAGAGAGGACGCAAAGAGAAGAGGGAGAAAAAGACAGGAGAAGGGTGTGCCCCTTTCCTCCTCCTCTTCCTCCATCTCTACATCTTCTCCTCCTCCTCCTTTCTCCCTCCTACCTACCTACCTTCCTACCGACGCAACTTCGCCCGCCAAGCAGTCCATATCTACAAAGTTATGGAAATTTGCAATGAACATCTTTTTTTACGAATACTTTGCAAACAACGGTGGGGTGACATGGACGCTAAATAGTTAAAAAGTTCGGTGTGTGTGTGTGTGTGTGTGTGTGTGTGTGTGTGTGTGTGTGTGTGTGTGTGTGTGTGTGTGTGTGTGTGTGTGTGTGTGTGTGTGTGTGTGTGTGCGTGCGTGCGTGCGTGCGTGCGTGCGTGCGTGCGTGCGTGCGTGCGTGTGTGTGTGCGTGTGTGTGCGTGCGTGCGTGTGTGTGTGAGTGCGCGCGCGCGCGCGTGTGTGTGAGCGCGTGCCTGTGTTCTAGATCCACGTGCTTGTTATCTTATATCTATGCACGTGTTTCCCACAAACGTAAACATACAAAGGCATCCAAATGCAACTATCACACACGAACTTCCCCCGAACACGTCTCAAACGCGCAGGACGACCGTCAAACAAGGCCAGGCCTCTCGCGCGCCCTCCTGGCCGCCCACCCGCCTCAAAGCCAGCCGAGTGTGAAGCCGCCCTCCTCCAAGACACAGATGCCACCGCAATGAGAGTCAAGGGCCTGCCCGCCCGTGGTCGCAAGGGGACACAGACAACTAAGGTGTGCGTAAGGACACGAAGATACGTATATGCGGAAGGGGGACAGAGACGAGGAGAGCAAAGAGAGAGTGAGTGGGAGAGGAGAAAGGGAGATAAGGAATAAGAGAGAACAAGAGAGAAAGGGAACAGAGAGAGAGAGAGAGTCAGTGGGAGAGGAGAAAGGGAGATAAGGAATAAGGGAGAACAAGAGAGAAAGGGAACAGAGAGAGAGGGAAGGGGAGGCCGAGACTGAAATTCCTGATTGCAGGTCAAGAACCGAAACCACAAATTCACGACCCGAGACTCAAAATCACGACCAAAATCGAAAACCCAAAAGCTGCACGCCACGCACGCACACACACACACACACACACACACACACACACACACACACACACACACACACACACACAAACACACACACACACAAGAAAAAAAATCACAAAGCCAGGGAAGGAGAACGAGTGAGCCGAGGCGACCCGACCCGTTTGCTCGAGGAACTAATATCCCAGTTCCTCCCCAATTTCCTCCGTAAACTTGCTTTACGACGCGACCTCACATACACCGCTGTCCAGAAAGAGGGGGGTGAGGGGGGAGAAGAGGAAGGGGGTGATGAGAGAGAAGAGGAAGGGGGAGGTGAGGAGGGAGAAGAGGAAGGGGGGTGAGGGTAGGTGAGAGGAGGATGGACAAAAGTAAGGATGAGGAAGGGGAGGACGGGGAGGGTAGTTGAGAGGAAGAGAAGGGAGAATGGGGAGAGGAGGATAGGGGAGGAAGAGATGGGAGAATTGAGAGGGACGGAGAGGAGGGGAGGACGAGGAGGAGGGGACCTGGAGGGGTAGGGGCGGCGGAGAGGAGAGAGCCCAGCTGGAATGCGAGAATGGAGAAGGAGGCTTGATATAATGAGGAAGGAGTGACAGGAAGAAGGGATAGGGAGATCAGATGGAATGGAGACTGGATAGAGGGAGAAACAGCCCCACGGAATGTCAAATACGAACACTCGCCCTTCTACTCCCTTTCCCACTTGTCTTGAATCATTATCCCTATCGTTCTCCCCCCCCCATTCCCTTTCCCACTTGTCTTGAATCATTATCCCTATCGTTCTCCCCCCCCCCATTCCCTTTCCCACTTGTCTTGAATCATTATCCCTATCGTTCTCCCCCCCCCATTCCCTTTCACACTTGTCTTGAATCATTACCCCTATCGTTCTCCCCCCCCCCATTCCCCTTCCACTCCCCCTTCACGCCCATTTCTCTTCCCTGAAAATATAAGAAATAATAATAATTAAAAAATACACCTGGAAAACGACTAAATCCTTGAATTTTCCAACAAGTATGTATGGCTGAAAGGAGGAAGAAAGGGAGAAGTGGAGAAATAAAAAAAGAAGAAGAGGGGCCAGAAAAAGGGGGAATAAAAGGGAGAAGATGAAGAAGAGAGAAGGGGAGGGGGAGAGGGGGAAGGAAAGAGGGGGGGGGAGGAGAGAAAAAAAGAGAATAATGCAGAAAAGATAAAGGATATACGGGCGAGAGGAAACACTCCAAGAGGGAGAAGGGCGAGACGCGTGGCCATAAATTGAGAGAAGCGAACTCGACAAGATACTTAGGACGGGGAGGGAGGGAGGGAGGGAGAGTGGGGGGCGGGCGTTGAAAGCCCCCCCCCCTATCCTTCCCTCCCTCCCCGACCCCAGTTCTCTGTCATCCCAATGCGGTAACCAGTGCTCATCGTAATTCCTCCTTTGCCGCATCTTCACTCTTCTCTTCTCTCTTTTTCCCTTCTTTTCTTTTCTCTTCTCTTCCCCTCGCTTTTTTTCTCTTCCCTCTGTTATTCCTTCCCTACTACCACTATCACCGTCTCTATCCCTTATCGTCTTTTGGGCTTTGCCTATCATCCACTGAACATAACAGACATTCACAGACATACCAGACAATGTCGTCGCGGATAAAAGCAGGTACAAATTAATAACTGCAAAAGATCCAATAAGAATCAACAATCAACGAGATAACGAGATAAAAAATCAAAATCGCTCCGGTCATGTGGATAATTCCTGCGACCGACCTTTCTCCAGGTCGCCCGGTCGGTAAAAATTAAGTGGACAGTTTCCGGCCTCTCCCTCCTCTCTCCTTTCTTTCTCCCTCCTCTACCCCTCTCCCTCTCCCTCCTTTCTTTCTCCCTTCCCTACCCCTCTCCCTCTCCCTCCTCTTTTCTCCCCCTCCCCCCCTACCCCTCTTTCTCCTTCTCCCTCTACCCGTTTCTCTTCATTTCTCCTTTCTTTTCCCCCTCTCTTCCTCCCTCTCCTCCTTCTCTTTCTTCTCTTCCTCTCTCTTTTCTTTCTCCCCTATTCCTTCTTCCTCCACCCCCCTTCTCTTCCTCTCTCCTTTCATTCTCCCCTTCCCCTCGACCCTCCTCTCCATTCTACTTCTCCCTCTACCCCCTCTTCACCCCCCCATTTCCCTTGGTAACTTTCCCTTATCATACCCCCCTCCCCCCCACCTCGGTCCGTGAGCGACCTTTTCCTTCCTGAGCCTCATCCTCTCGTCTAGGTAATAGGGAGAAGACGCGGAGGATAAAAAGAGGGAGAAGGAGGAGGAGGAGGAGGAGGAGGAGGAGGAGGAGGAGGAGGAGGAGGAGGAGGAAGAGGAGGGGGAGGAGGAGGATGGAGGAGGTGGTGATGGTATGGAGGAAAGCGACTCTCTTCTCTAGTTCCAATTCTTTCGTTGCCTTTCATTTTCTCACATATTCTCTCTCTCTCTCTCTCTCTCTCTCGCTCTCTCCTCTCTCTCTCTCTCTCTCTCTCTCTCTCTCTCTCTCTCTCTCTCTCTCTCTCTCTCTCTCTCTCTCTCTCTCTCTCTCTCTCTCTCTCTGTCTGTCTCTGTCTCTGTCTCTGTCTCTGTCTCTGTCTCTGTCTCTGTCTCTGTCTCTGTCTCTCCCTCCCTCCCTCCCTCTCTCATCGTTCCTTCATCTCCCCTTTTCCCTTCCCTTCCCTTCCCTCCTTTCTTACCCCCCCCCCATAGGTGGCACCACACAAAAGCCTCCAACCCCCCCCCCCAGCAGAGAGCGTAGACTGGCTCGCCCGGAGACAGCCTGCAACCCCCCGCCGTCAGCTTCTTCTGCAGTTAAGCAACTCCTTTCTCTATCTATCCTCTTTCCTTCCATTACTGGCATTCCATCATTCGCGTGATGTTTTTCTTCTTATCAGCAAACAGACACATCATTTACAATAACGAATGCCAAGTGGAATAAAAGACAAGTTGGTGATATCAACATGATAATTAGTAAGATGACGATAACAAAACTGATTACAGAAAATTGTAATAGTAACTTTTATTATGAAACTGTAATGGTAACTCTCACCATGAAATCGTAAGTAACTTTCATAACAAAATGGCAATAGTATTTCTCATCATAAAATCCTAACAGTAACTCTCACAAAAAATCGTAATTGTAACTTTCACATTAAATCCTAACAATAACACGTAATAGTAACACCCCTAACAAAATTGTAACAGTAACACTATCCTCTCTCTTTGTCTTACAACATCAGGCGTCGTTTTTTTAAAAGAAAACAAGTGGACCGCTAAACACACTCTTCATCCCCCTCCCTTTTCCCCTTTTCGTCCTAATCTTGCTTCCCCTTTCCACTGTCCTTCTTGCAATGCCGCGGCGAGTGCTTCATCATACGCCCTCGTACCCGGTGGACTTGCACTGGCACTGGCACTATAAAAAAGGGCCAATTTCGCCGCTAAAGAGGCCAGAACGGTTGGTGCACCATGACGTGGTGACCGCACTGCATTGCTTTTAAACGCCATGTTCAGTATACAAAGACACGGTTTAATTTGATTTCATAATAAACATAATTTTCATAACTGATTTCACGATTAGCTACCCGTCCTCTCCCTCCAACCACTACTGTTACTACTAATGTATATTCACCTTGATTACTCTACTCTTAAGCAACACATACAGTCATTATAATAAACCGACAAGCCTAATAAAACCCTACATTAAACTAATAAGACTAATAAGACAAAGTCACTAATGTAACAAAAACATGAAGCATCCCCCCCAACAACACGCTCGCATCTTGAAGGAATCGAAAACATTAAAAAATAAATAAAAACACATACAAAATAAACAAACGGAACAAAACGAAAACCAACCACAAAAGAGAATTTTAAAAACAACAAAAAACAATAACAAACAAAACATACAACATACTACGCCTTACTTACGCCTACGAGACACTCACGCCTTGAAGGACTCGAGACGCATTTAAACCGCATAATTAAGGCCATTAAACCTACACAGACAGAAGGGATCCCGAGAGGGTGTAATAAAAAAAAAAATTATATGAACGGTGATGATGATGGTGTTACATGGAAAAAGAAAAATATAAGAGCGATAATGATGATGATGATACATGGGGGAAAATGTACGAGCGATAAGTATGGCAATAAATGGAAAAAAAAGATATAAGCGATGATGAAGGTGATAAATGGGAAAAGAAAGAAAAATCTAGAGCGATGACGATGACGATGATGATAAAATACAAAGACGATAAAGAAAAGTTGATAAATACAAGGCAATTATGATAAAAAACGTGATAATATGCAAATCAATCAGACGGACGGCAATACCCAATTTCTTTGTTTGATTTTCTAAAATAAATAAATAAATAAATAAACAAACAAATGACTTCAACAAAAAAAGGGAGACGGGGCCAACATGCACCCAGCGTATGCGGTTACAAGAGTCAACACTAATGAAATAAAACACTGCAACACGATGCATGACAAGCTCAACCGGAACCGCAGGGGGTGGAAGAGGGAGAGGGAGGGAGGGAGGGAGGAATAGGAGGAAGAGGGAGGTAGGGAAGGATAGAGGGTGAGGGAGGAAGGGGAAAAGAGAGCGGGGGGAGGAAGAGTGAGAGTGAGAGTGAGAGTGAGAGTGAGAGTGAGAGAGAGAGAAGAGAGAGAGAGAAGGGAGAGAGAGAGAAGGGAGAGAGAGAGAAGAGAAAAGAAGAGAAGAGAGAGAAGAGAGGAGAGAGAGAGAGAAGAGAGAGAGAGAGAGAGAGAGAGAGAGAGAGAGAGAGAGAGAGAGAGAGAGGGAGAAGAGAGAGAGAGAGAGGGAGAAGAGAGAGAGAGAGGGAGAAGAGAGAGAGAGAGAGAGAGAGAGAGAGGGAGAAGGGAGAAGAGAGAGAGAGAGAGGGAGAAAGGAATGAAGACAAGAGAGACGAAGGGGGGAGGGAGGGAGGTAGAAGAGAGAAAGAGGGAAGGAGAAGAGAGCATGAAGGAAATGAGAGGGAGGGAGAAAATAGAGGGAGGGACAAGAGAGAGGAAAGGAGAGAAAAGGGGTATGGGGAGGAGGAAAGAAAAACGGTACGAGGGAGGCAGAGGAGACTTGGGTGGGGGGAGGAAATGATGAGGGGGAGGCAGTAGGGGTAAAGGAGTGGGGACACCGCCCAGGCACAGTACAGCAAACTTGCTTATCAACTTTTTTTTCGCTCTGTCTTCGTCGTATTTTTTACAATCGTTGTTTCCATCCTTCCAACTAGATACTTGTCCTTCTGTTTGCTCTCCCTCCCTTCCTCCCGTCCCCCCTCCCTCCCTCCTGATTTATAAATATTGGTCTGTCTATCTGTTTGCTAACCATTCTATCCGTCTGATCTATTCTATTCTATTCTCTTCAATCAATCTATCTGTCTACCCCAGTGCTCCGCCATTATGTACATTTGCCAAGCTAGTAATCCTTCACTGTCTGGTTGTCTCCCTATCTCCTCTTCTCTCTCCTTATCTCTTCTTTCTCTCTCTCTCCCTATCTCTTCTTCTATCTCTTTCCCTAACTTTTCTTCTTCTCTCTCTCCCTAACTCTTCTTCTTCTCTCTCTCCCTACCTCATCTCTCTCTCTCTCTCTCCCTATCTTTTCTCTATCCTTTTCTCTGCCTCCCCCTCTCCCTATCTCTTCTCTCTCCTTTTCTCTGCCTCCCCCTCTCTCTCCTTTTCTCTGCCTCCCCCTCTCCCTACCTCTTCTCTCTCCTTTTCTCTGCCTCTCCCTCTCCCCCTCCCCCTCTCTCTCGTTCAGGGAAAAGAAGTGTCACCCTATAAATCTATGAACCGGGGAACTGCGCGACTGACGCTGCATATGTCAGGGACACCGAGCATAACTGTGCCATGACAAAATCTCCTTACCGTCAACTCAAAAAAGAATGTTGTGTGTGCGAGGGCAAGGGGGGGGGGTTATGTGTGTGCGTGTTAGTGAATGAGTGAGTGAGTGAGTTGGTGATGGAGTGGGTGAGTGTATGAGTGAGTTGGTGAGTGAGTTGGTGAGTGAATGAGTGAATGAGTGAGTTGGTGATGGAGTGGGTGAGTGAATGAGTGAGTGAGTGAGGTGGTGATGGAGTGGGTGAGTGAGTGAGTGAATGAGGTGGTGATGGAGTGTAAGTAAATGAGTGAGTGAGGTGGAGAGTGAGTGAGTGAAAGAGAGGGAAAGAGTGAGTTGTTGAGTGAGCGAGCGTGTGAGTGAGAAGAGTGTGAATTACTGAGTGCGTGAGTAAGCGAGCGAGTGAATATGTTTTCTTTCTTTTTGTAAGCACGCACTGCATGAGTGGAATAAAGTGAAAATTACCATCAGTCACTGTATTACACGTATCACAAAGATGACAACACTTAAGCGCACAAGAACTGAAATACAGCAGAATAAGAGGAAAACCGAGACAGAGGAAGAGGGAGAAGAGAAAACGGTGGAGAAATAGAGTGAAAAGTAGAAGGCAAAGGTGGAAGAGGTGGAGGGGGAGGAGGGGAAGGGGAGGAGGGGAAACAGGTACCACAAGACAGGCTGTGAGTCACGGCCTACTGAGCGGGGAAAGAAACGGCAGGAGGCATTCGGGTGACAAATTACGCGTGACGACGAGGAAGAAAAACGTAAATAAAAAAAAAGGTGAAGAAAAAACCTACTAAAGATAATAAATATAAGAAAATATTTCAAATAACATGATATAAACGAGTCCCAAAATGAGAAAATCTTTAGCTATGCAGTCTCTCTTGCATGGAATGAATGAAAAGTCGCAATGGGGATTGCAACACTGGTGTTACCATTAGTTGTTACCATGGCAACCACTAATACCACCCTTTCCAAAGTAATGAAGCTCTGTCTTTCCCGTCTCTCTCTCTCTCACTCTCTCTCTCTCTCACTCTCTCTCTCTCTCTCTCTCTCTCTCTCTCTCTCTCTCTCTCTCTCTCTCTCTATATATATATATATATATATATATATATATATATATATATATACATATATATACATACACACACAGACACACAGACACACAGACACACACACACACACACACATACACACACGCATACATACATACATACAAATGCATATGCATACATACACATACATACATACATACATACATACATACATACACACAGACACAGACAGACACACACCCACCCACACACACATATATATATACATATCTATATATCTATATATATTTTTTTTCTTTTTCTTTTTCTTTTTTTCAACTAGTCCATTCCCTCTCCCGTCCTCCTTCCCTTTTCGCTCAATCTAGTCTCTATCTCTCCACTCCACTCTCTCATCCTCTCCCTGTCCTTTCCCTCTCTTCCACTACCACTCTTTCTCTTCCGTTATATTTCCCTTGCCTTACACTCCTCCCCTCTTTCCATTTAAATTCCTACTCCCATTCGTGCCCTCAATGCACCGCTCCCCCCTCCCCACCTCTCTCTCTCTCTCTCTCTCTCTCTCTCTCTCTCTCTCTCTCTCTCTCTCTCTCTCTCTCTCTCTCTCTCTCTCTCTCTCTCTCTCTCTCTCTCTCTCTCTCTCTCTGTATCCCAATCCCTCTCTCTGCCTCTATTCCCCTCTCAGACTCCCACTCTCCCGCTCCCCCACCCCTCTCTCAACCCCCCACCTTTCTCTCCTCCACTCCTCTCTGTCTCTCACCCCCTCTCCTCCATCCCTCCCCCACCCTTGCTCCCATCCCTCTATCTTCTAACAGTATCTCCTTTTCTCAACTTCCCCCCACCTTTTCCTCCACCTCTCTACCCCCCTCTCCCCCACCCCCTCTCCCCCTACCCCTCTCCAATCCCCTATCCCATCCCCCTTACCCCCGCCCCTCTATCCCCTCTCCCCAACCCCCTAATCCCCTCCCCCTCATCCCCACCCCTCTCCCCCCCTCCCCCACCCGCCTTTAAAACGAGGTCAGACAAAACTCGAAGGCATTAGCAGCGGCGGGTCGGTCCCCTTTTGCAAACAGCAGAGGCTAAGGAGCGCGTTGTTGCCGATGATTAGCGCCACTGACTCACGCAACCCGCTCATGAGGCGAAATAAAATAAATAAAATAAATAAATACGCGACATAGAGACGTGGGGTGGGTGGGGAGGTGGGGCGTTGGGAGAGGAGGTGGGGGTTAGGAGGGGAGGTGGGAGCTTGGAGGTGGGGGTTCGGAGGGAGGGAGGGAGGGAGACGGGACGAGAGAGAAGGGAAGGAGAGATAGGAAGGCGGGGAGGAAGGATGGGCAAAGCGGGAGAGATAGGAAGGCGGGGAGGAAGGATGGGCAAAGCGGGAGAGATAGGAAGGCGGGGAGGAAAGATGGGCAAAGCGGGAGAGATGAGAGCAGGGGGGGGGGGAGGAGGGAATGGAGAAAACGAGAGAGAAAAGAAAGATTGAGAAAGATAGAAAGAAAGATAGATGTGTACACTTAAGTCTTAATGAGAAGATGAGGAGTGGGTGAGGTGGAAGAAGGGGAAAGGGGAACTGACGGTTTACACTAGAAAAAAAGGAAGAAATGTCGATAGACGGACAGATGAAAACTAAAACTATAATATATATATATATATATATATATATATATATATATATATATATATATATATATATATATATATATATATATATATATATATATATATATATATATACTATATATATATATATATATATATATATATATATATACTATATATATATATATATATATATATATATATATATATATATATACATGCATATATAAAAAGACAGACAGACGGAGGAGAAAGACAGTGAGACGAGATAAAAAACAAAACAAGCAAAAGAACCAACCCATCAAAACACTGAAATGACGAACCAATAAAAAAGACCCAACGTTCGAATCCCCGTCCGCGAACACGACGAGCTAGAGGCGCGGGGGGGGGGGAGGAAAAAGGAAAAACGGGGGAAAAAAAGCGAGAAGCGCGAGGAATGCGATGCTAAGTCAAATGGCTTGGAAACAACAGAGCCAGTTCGGTGGTCTTTTTCATGCTTTCTCTCTCTCTCTCTCTCTCTCTCTCTCTCTCTCTCTCTCTCTCTCTGTATCTTCGCCTCTGTGTGTGTGTCTCTCTCTTCTCTCTCTTTCCCTTACACTCTTCCACTCCATTCCCCTTCCCTCATTCCTCTTTTCCTCCTCCTTCTCTCCCCCCCCCCTCACCGTCTTACTTCCTATCATGTCTCTCTCCCAATTCCCTAATTCAGTCCATTACAGGGCATCTTCTTACATTCGACTTATATAATCTCTTTCATGTTCTGAGTTGCAGTCCATGCGGTCTCCAGATATTCATGCAAGTATTCGTGAGTGTGTGTGTGTGTGTGTGTGTGTGTGTGTGTGTGTGTGTGTGTGTGTGTGTGTGTGTGTGTGTGTGTGTGTGTGTGTGTGTGTGTGTGTGTGTGTGTGTGTGTGTGTGTGTGTGTGTGTGTGTGTGTGTGTGTGTGTGTGTGTGTGTGTGTGTGTGTGTGTGTTGTGTGTGTGTGGGTGTTTGTTTTATTATGCATGTGCGGGTGTTATGCATATCAATATGCATGCATGTGGCTTCTGTGTGCATGTGCTCGTACCGGTACGCGAACAAACGCACGTGTCGCTTTTCCCTTGTGCATTTAAAGGAAGATCTATAAATACATGCAACCTGCTCTACACGCTCATTCGTTAAAAAAGGAAAGAACAAATATTCACAAACAAAAACAAAACAAAATGCAGCAAAATAAATATGGCACTTGCCCCCCACCCTCCCTCCCTCCCTTCCCCTCTGCTCCCAATTCACCCCCCCCCCCCGATCGCCCTTGATTGGGGCTCTTGCGCGCAGAGACCTGTTAGAACAAGGGATCAGAGGGCGAATCCGTTTGGGCTGGGGAGGGAAGGGGAGGGGCAAGGGAGAGACAGGGGAGGCAGAGGGAAAGGAGAGTAGGGGAGGGGAGGGGAGGGGAAGAGAAGGGAAGGGGAGGAGGAAGATAGAGCGGGGGGGGGGGGAGAGGAAGGATGGGTGGAGGAAGGGTAGGGGAGAGGGAAAGGGGAGAGGGACAGACATAAAAAGGGGATGGGAGGGGGGCGTCTACCGAACCACGATAGCTTTTCAGCAACCTGTCCGAACAAGGGAGGGCAGGGGAGCGGAGAGCAAAGGGAGGTATTTGTCTGTCTGTCTGTCTGCGTGTCTGAAGATCTGCCTCTTCATATCTGTCCATATTTCTTTCTCCCCCTTTTTTTTCTTGCTTATCAAAATTAATAATTTCGCAAAGTAGGCTGGATATATCATCAGCGTTTCAGTTTTACATCTGCATCTAATTACGTAACATGCAAAAAAAGTAGAATGAATATCTTCCCTGTGCAAATGATACAGACCTATTGCGAAACACCTAATCCTAATGAACGATATCGAATCATCCATTGCATATTTTCCATTCAAATACTGTTCATTCTCGTTCACACTTTCTCTCTACATTTGTCACAGCAGTCTCTCTCTCTGTTTGTTTTAAGTTTGTACTAAAAGCTGTATTGGTTCTCATAAGCGAATG
>NC_051393.1:50293410-50295910 GCF_015228065.2 Penaeus monodon | reverse complement strand
CCTCACTCCCTCGTCCCATCTCCAACCGCCATCCCTTCCACTCCCTCGTCTTCCTATCCCCCACTTCTATCCCCCTCCCTTTTTACCCCCCATCCTTCCTTTCATTCTCTCCCTCCCTCCCCTTTCTATCCCCACTTCTATCCACCACTTTTCCACTCACCCACTCCCTCCATCCCTACCCCTCGACTTTCTATCCCCCATCTTCATCCACCAACCCTCCCTTCCCTGCTCCTATCCCTCCCTCCTTCGTCTTTCTATCCCACTCCCTCCCCCTTTCCCTCCCTCCCCTTTATAGCCCCCACCTCTATCCCTTCCCCCTCTTCCACTTCCTATCTCTGTTCCTCCCTCTTCCACACCCTGCCTCCCTTCCTCCCTCGTCCACTCCCTGCCTCCCTTCCTCCCTCACCCACTCCCTGCCTCCCTTCCTCCCTCACCCACTCCCTGCCTCCCTTCCTCCCTCACCCACTCCCTGCCTCCCTTCCTCCCTCACCCACTCCCTGCCTCCCTTCCTCCCTCACCCACTCCCTGCCTCACTTCCTCCCTCTTCCACTTCCAATCTCCCTTCCTCCCTCTTCCACGCCCTGCCGCCCTTCCTCCCACTTCCCTCCCTCCCTCCCGCCCACGCCTCCCTCTCCCCCCTCGCCTTCCGCCCAAACGACTGCGTCAAATTACTACCCTCCGTAATGACACTATTACGTACTCAAAATACACATTGTTTCCACTGCAAATTTCCCTCATTCCGACTGCGTAGCTCACCGCTTTGCCTTGGGAAGGAAATGTTCGCGAATCACTGATGGATGTCGTTTTTGCGTGCGTCTCTAATCCGTATTATGGGTCGGTCGGCTGGTTGGTCCGTCTCTCTCTCTCTCTCTCTCTCTCTCTCTCTCTCTCTCTCTCTCTCTCTCTCTCTCTCTCTCTCTCTCTCTCTCTCTCTCTCTCTCTCTCTCTCTCTCTCTCTCTCCAAACACACACACACACACACACACACACACACACACACGCACACACACATCTAAATACACACACACTATCTATCCACCCCCATGAATTCGATCCAGCTCCATTTCTCCAAGAAACAGTATCCCCGAACGAGTTACGCGAACGTCAGGAGGGAGGGAGAGGGGGAGGGAAGGAGAGGAGGAGGAAGGGAGAGAGGGAGGAGAGGGGGGGAGGGAGGGAGAGGGGGAGGGAAGGAGAGGGGGAGGGAAGGAGAGGGGGAGGAGGGAGGGAGAGAGGAAAGCCGAGGTTTCCGGAGCGTTAGCGAAGAGGCCGCAACCCTCGGACAGGTGAGGAGGAGGAGGGGGAGGAGAGGAGGAGGAAGACGCCGGAGCAGGTGTCCGTGTGTATGCGCGTATGTGCGTTCGTTCGTATTTGTATGTGCGTATTTCCGGCGGGAACTTTGCTTTGTGACAGCGACGAGGGGTAAAAGGAGCACTTATACTGTTTATATATATATATATATATATATATATATATATATATATATATATATATATATATATATATGTAAATATATATATATATATATATATATATATATATATATATATATATATATATATATATATATATATATGTTATACAGACATATATACATACATACATACATACACAGAAATATCGACAGATGGAAGATAAGAGAGACAGAACCTTGAGGAAAAAAGGGAATGAGGGAGAGAGGCAGACAGACAGACAGACACAAACAACTACACACATGCCACCGTCTGCACCTTAGGCAATGATTCGTGACTCGTGTGAGGGGAGCGGGGGAGAGAGGGAGAAGGGAGGGGGGAGGGGGAGAAGGGAGAAGGGAGAGGGGAGAGACGGGAGGAGGGAGATAGGATAGGGAAGGAAGGGAGGGGGGTGAAGGGGGAGGGGGATAGGAAGTAGAAGGGGGGAGGAGAGTGAGGAAGATGATGAGGATGAGGATGAGGATGAGGATGAGGAGAAGGAGGAGGAGAAGAAGGAAGAGGAGGAGGAAGAGGAGGAGGAAGAGGAAGAGGAGGAGGAAGAGGAGGAGGATGAGGAGGAGGAAGAGGAGGAGGAAAAGGAGGAGGAAGAAGAGGAGGAAGAGGAGAAGGCGGGGGTGGGAGGAAAGGGAAAGGCAGGAGGGAGGGGGGGGTCAATGGTTCCCACGCGGTTACGTTTGTAAAAGCTTTAAAAAACGTCTCCCTTCCTTAGCTACTGCTGAGGGTGCACATCCGAGAGCGTAGGAGGGTTGCTCCGTGTCGAAAGAAGAAATTTTTATTTGCTTCAAGAACAGCAAAACGTATAGCCTCCGGATATACCACCAATAAAAAAGTGAAGGTTATCAGTAGAAAAAGAACACGCAAAGAACACTTTATTGCAATAGTGTGTGCAGTAACACTCAGTGAAGAAAGCGCTAGAAAGTTCATGCGAAAAACACAAGAATGATAAACTAACATAGGCCTACAACCCTAACAATCAAATTAACATCAACAACCCGTTACCAAACAATTCGACAACTCACAAACAAAAC
>NC_051393.1:50270910-50288410 GCF_015228065.2 Penaeus monodon | reverse complement strand
TATATATATATATATATATATATATATATATATATAATATATATATATATATATAATAATAATATATATATATATATATATATATATATATATATATATATATATATATATATATCATATATACACACACACACACACACACATATAGGTCTGTGCGTGTGAATGTATATTCATACATTCATTTGATGCATCCTTTTCCATTTTAACTGAATTAAATTCATATTCAAGTCACTGCTTTTTCAAATACTCTGCAATAACAAAGAAACAATGAAAGGAGTAAAAAACAATAACAATTAAATGATAATTTCAGTTTTATAAACCTAATATTCAAGCCTTTCTGTATATCATAAAGCATTTACAATTGGCTTATTTCAAAGCCAGTCCTTATATCATTTTATCATGTTATAATCTGTACATTAGTCTGTGATCATCTTTAGTTCCCTACAACTAGACAAGCAAAATATTTGGGAGAAACTAGTAATTTCTAAAGAAAAAACGTTTATGCTCTCCAGACTTCCACAAACCACGGAGATATATTTCCGCAGATATAAGTCCATAGGTCGATTTCATGTCATGATAAGATTGTAATTACTGCTATTTATCAGCAAAAAAAAGAATAGTATTGATGGATACGTTTAGTACCCTAATATTCTGATTTACAAACTAATAAATATGAATGAATAGATAATCAGATAAAGAAATAGATAGGTGAGTCAATGGGTATAAATAAATAAAAATATGGATGAATAATCAATAAAGAGATAATTAATGTGGAAACAACCTGTGGGTGGCTTGAAGGTAGATGAGAAACTGAACACAGTGAGAAAAATTATCATTTGAGTCTGATAGGTGTTGTCTTTAATCCTGAATTACAAGGAAGATAACAATTTAGCATTCCAAAAGTGTATTGAAGCTGGGATGCAGAGGAAATTCTTGCATCACCTTGTCATCCAATATGTAATTTTTGACAAGCTATGACTGTCATGTTCTATAATATCAAGGGAGAGAGACTCTTGCTTTTCATCATTTAAGAGAAACTAACACACTTCCACACTAGAGCTTATTTGCTGAAACAATCACCAAAAAATGAAGCTGTAAAGTGTGTAAATGAAGGAAACTGTGCTTTATCTTTCCCTCATGATAGATTATAATTCCATTGTATATCTGAAGAAAATCTGAAGCCACTGCATTATGTCTTGATTATATTTTAAATAATGTTACTTCCCTTTAATTTCTAAAATCAGTTTATAATACCTGAGAGAACATTGTTAAATTTCAATTAGCAAATTATGGGACTTATGCCATCAGGAGATGAGAATTCATGTCTTCACTTCTACGATTGATTGCATCAGAATACAAGCACTTTAGGTAATCCGTCTATTCTTAATGACTGACCTATGTTTTCGATGGCTTTATCATGACAATTTACTTATGACCTGATTACATAAATTTGCCGACCTGAGAATCTTCAACCTATTTCAGCTACTCGGATAATACTGCAGATATCTAAATTACCTATTCAGTTTTTACTATTAAGTTTTACTGCTAAGAATGATAAAAATTGGAAGCGCTAGCAATTAGGAACTCCCACGACTTGATTCTGGATTTTAATTTCTTGTTGAAATCTTATAGAAAATTGAAAGTAATAGACAAACGAACATATGGATACACAGGTATATAGAATATCAATTTTCCTAATTCTCTAAGTATATGAAACATAAGCTATGCTGCTTTTTTTTTTGTTCATTCACTGCTCTATTTGTAAATATGAATAATATAACTGGCTAAATGTATCTGTTTGCTCAAGTGAAGAAACATTCTGAAAAATTGTCCATGGACGTAGCTCATGCTATTTTCTGAAATTTCATGAATTAAATTGTTGGTGAAAGATGATGAGCCTAATCCTGGCAAACGTATGGAACTTATTATGACAATTTCTCAAGTTCCAGAACATCCATTGGTTATGTGCTTATACACGCCATTACCTTCAATAAAAAAAAAAATCCATTCTAGAACCTGCTGCTTACATTATTATTGCTAGTATTTCTTATATTTTCTCTTTACAGGGAAAAAAACTTACTACAGTGTCAGTTTCATAAAAAATACACTCATAGACTCAAGAAATGTGAAAAAAAGTATAAATGAGAGTACACAATGCAAGACATAATTGATTTGATTAAATCTTGTAATTCTGATGAATATTCAATTAAAGTTTTTCTTGAACTGTGAAGTTATTTATTCCTATATGTACTCCTTTCTCTAATTTAGATATATATTATACAATCTTGTATCACCTCTTGAACATGTAAATTATATGCATTTGGCCAACCTGGTGGTATTAACAGTACAATATATAAAGTGAATTTCAATAACTAACTGACTGAATTATTACATAATACACTGTCAAGGTTTGCATAATCCACTACATATAACTGAGAGCTCCATTAATTTTGTTATATAAGCAATATTCTATTCCTTCATTTAGAATGCAAAAAAAAGTGAAATATAGATAAAGTTTGTACAAACAAGGTTTTATCATTCATCGGCAAACCTAATGAGGAAAGTGTGTCAAAGGGAATAGGGTTTAAACTTGAAAAGGATTTATCACCAAGAACTGAATCTGTAAAGTGTATAAATGAAGGAAATTGTGCTTCATCTTTCCCCTCATGATAGTTTATAAATCCACTGTATATCTAAAAAAATCTGAAACCATTGTATTATGTATTACCAAGCCATACTTTGTATGGCTTTAAGACTGTATTGCTACATGTTTAAAGAAATTTTTGATAATACAATTTGCTTTTTTGAGCTTCAGTATTTTTGGATGTCATTTTCACTATTTGTTCCAAACTTTTGACCAAACTCAATGACACTGATAATTCTAATGTTTTTTTTTTTCTAGTTCTGAATATCATAAGATATTTTAACAAGATGTAGATATCTCTTAAAAGCTATCCAGACTATTAATATTCCATTTGATTATTTTGTAGAAAGTGATTTACTAATTTAGTATAGCCTGATAAACATAATGAATGTATACAGTGCTAGATGAGTGTAATAATGTATGTCTGTATGTGTTGTATGTCGTACGTTCCATCAACAGCACCTTGCACATAATACTCTCCTCCCATGTCCATCCTCACATAATACTCCTATAATATAATCCTACTCCTATACATAAGTATAATAGTGATACATAATAATCTACTTGGGCAATAATACATAATGATAAAGAAACACATCATTTTATTGGACACTTTTAAGGACAATGCCTTTTATTTGATTTTTGTTTTCAAGCCTGACTGAGCATCTATCTGCAAAAGAAATCACCAGAAGAGCAAATGGAGGAAAAGGAATTCGCAGAAACCTTAATGATAAAGAATGTAGATAAAAAGACTACTTTTTAAGCCAGAAATTAATAGACATAGATGTAAATGTATTGCTGAATAGAGATAACACAAATATGTAACCAAAGTAGGTGTAGCGAGACAAGACATGAATGAACAGACTGTACGAAAATATGCAGCACAATCACAAAAAATAGGTCTTTTTAACTTGATGAGAAAAAATAATTAAACAGTAAGATAACCAGGCAAAAAGTACCAGGCTAAGTATCAAACAACCTTGGGAAAAATATAAGTAAGTTGGTATATATCCAAATTAAAGAAAAGAAGATACTGAGTGTATATTAAAACTTAGGGAATACTATAATTAGGATAAAGTGGTTACAAGGGTAAATTTCATACCTTTGCAAGACAAGTTTTTGTGAAGAAAAAATCTTTTGTATATTGTTTACCATTATGTTATGCTATAATCAACTGTACAAAGCTATTAATCCAATCCCTCCTATTATAAACTATTACCAAGCCTTGATTATGAACCGGATGAAAAAATATCTGGCTAATGCAAATCTATTCTGAGAAAAAAATCTGAAAATGGTAATAAAAAAGAAAACAAGAAAAAAAAATACAGTAATGCAACAATAGGGCTTTGACCAATTTCTTTTTTTTTTAATTATGTCTCTACATGCAAACTACTCATGTAATAAAAAACTGGTGCAATTTAAATGAAATCTGAGGGTCATAATGCAGAAATAATACACAGAAATATAGTTTTGGGATATGCCCATTTCACAGAAAGTTGTCAGGGAAGATTTCATTAAAAACATTTTATATATATATATATATTTTATATATATATATATATATATATATATATATATATATATATATATATATATATATATATACATATACATATATATATATATATATATATATATATATATATATATATATATATATATATATATATATATATATATATATATATATATATATATATATATATATATATAAACAATGATATTAAAAGAAAAATGAAAAAGCTTTCTTATTTTCTCATCATGATTGGCCCTCCCAATAATGTGTATTGTAACTGGTATTCATTTTATATTGTAAAATTTGTGCAAAAGACAGCATTTTCATGTTTTCATTTTCCCAGAGAAAGAATAAAAATGAGATTAAGTGAAATAACAATACCAAATTTTCTAGATGATGATTTATTGTTGACACAAATAACAAAAAAATCACACATATGAATGTACATAGACATATTACACACATCCATGGGATGTCTCAGCAGTTCAAAACATACATACATAAGCACCTTTCTTACAAGACTACTGCTAAAGAGAAAGTCTTTGAGAGAGGAGTTAGCTCTCTTCTGACTCTTTATAAGGAAAATTAGGATCATAGTAATAATAATAATAATAATAATAATAATAATAATAATAATAATAATGATAATAATAATAAACATGCTGATAAAAGGAATGAACCAGTGGCAACAACAATGAAAATTAATCATAATAATAATAAAAGCATGAAAATACAGTAATTGTAATAACAACAATGAAAACAATTATATAATAAAAGTAGTACAAACAATAACAATAAAGCACTGTAAAAAGAAAATATACAAGAAACAATAACAAAATAACTAAATACAAAATTCACTTCTTGCAAAAGTCCTTCCAACAGTATGGCAATTTAATTTTTTTTATACTTCAAGTTTAACTAGACTCAACTTCTCATTATCTGTTATATTTGTATGAAAATATATGGAGGTTTACCAATTTAAAACCAAAGGAGTGTCATCTGATGGTCTGATAATACCGAAAAACAGATGAAAAAGTAAATAAAGAATAAAATATGTCTTGTTAATTTTGCAATTTTGATGTGGATGAAAATCTGTATAAGGAATCTCATTTTCAACGTAGAGTCAATATGCTATGAAAGAAGATAAATTGACTGAGCAGAGAAATTATCAGAAAGGCCATTTCAAGATTTCCTTACAATATCACAACCAATATTACTGTTTTTTATATACACAATGGATACTGGGAATATCACTTACTTCTTGCACTTTAAAAAAAGAAGAAGAGGAAGAAGAAAAAGAAGAAGATGTAGAAGAAGAAGAAGAAGTAGGAGAAGAAGAATACATCTATAAAGTGTTACAATAAATTCTATTTTGTTACTGGGGAAAAAAAACTTGGAAAACGTATCTACATTAACTATGATATACCTAATAGTCAATATTCCAAAAAGACACAATGCATCTTACTGTCTAAATAAGAAGGGGAATTCAGAAAACAGATTTACCAATCAATTAACCTCCTCATAAGGAATCTGAAAGGAAAGGAACTGAAGAATATCTAATTTACATAATAATCAAACTGTAATTATTTTCTTTTTTATATACACTTTCATACATCAGTCATACCTTCCCCAACTGCACATTACTGCAAAATATTTCTTCTTTAAATCTTTACAAACATATTTACAATTTCATTATAGCTTTCTACATAATATTGAATAATTTGATTGCTTAGACTTTTGTGAGAACATGTCTTAAGGCTGTAGAAAAAGCAATTTTAACATTTGTATTGCAGTGCTGTTAAAATCTAGTTAATATCACAGATTTCCTTTATTCACAGTTTTTTTATATATAACTTTCTTTACACACTTTTGAAATTTGTAAAACAAATATGTACTGGGAAATATCTACATTGTTTTATAACTAAATTTTTACCTTTTCTATGTATGCATGCATGTATGTATGTATGAGTATGCATGTGTGTGTATGTATATATGTATGTATGTATGTATGCATTTCTGAGGACCTATTTATACAATTTTGAAGTGCAATTAGGTTACTACATATATATATATATATATATATATATATATATATATATATATATATATATATATATATATATATATATATATATGTTTAGAAGCTAGGCAATGGTGAGTGCTGTCTTTTCAACACCATCTTGCATACAGTAAGTCTACAAATGAGACTATCGGAAGCTTCACAGCACAGGAAGGGGGTTTTGTCACCAACTGAGTGCCTAGGCATGACTGCACATATATGTGGACTAACAGGCAGTGGCTGTCATTGGTGAAGGAGCCGAGAAGCATAGACAAGATTTTCAAGAGAATATGATGAATTGGAGTATCAAAATATGTTAGTCATGAACCTTACGTTAATGGCAAGCAGGCCACTCATTATCCCCTGGGATGGAAAATTATGTAGAACTAACTGATTATAACAATGGGATCTGTCTTCTTGTTACTATTTGCAGCAAGAACTTTGTGCAACTTCCAAGTGTTATGAATCTCTAGACCTGGAGCCTTCAGAGTAATGTCCAAGCCTTTATTTAGATACAAGCAGCTCCTACCTAGGCTGGTTGAAAGGCACACAAGTCCCCATCAAGAAGGCCCTCAACAATTATATAATGTAGTTCTTGACTTTTGTAACATCTACAGAGAATAGCTTCAATTCCTTGCTTGTGTGGCCTATATGCATCATTACCCTTGCTGCAACTATTAGTATTGGTTTCCTGAGAAAAAACTCTTTGAAAACGATAACAGATAATACCTAGATTGACCAGCAGAATCTACCTAAGTAGCATAACATGGTAGGGTTCATAATGAACTAAATTTTGCTTGAGCAAACACTAAATACTATTATTCATCTTTTATATTCCTTGACTTTTTCAGTCACTAATTGAACAATATTCCAGGGAATCCCAGTAATAATATTAAATAAGGACAGCCCTAATATGCACTTATTTGTATGTGCAAGTAACAGCTAAAAATTGCAAACCTTCTAGAGCAGAGATCAATATGTAGCTGGAAAATTGGAATAACTGGTTCTTTGTAAAACTTTTTGGCATAAAAGTTCTTGGCACAAACTTCAACTTTTTACTATCAATTTGGAATCATTGTTTCTAATCAAAATGATAAACATTCAAGAAGCTTGCTGTCTATTTTCATACTGTAACAAATTTCTAAGCTGGGCTAGAAGGAATAGGCCAAATTTGTTGGTGCTGCATGCCTACACACTTTATTTGTTTCACCTCAAATGCACATATTAACCATTCTTTCATCCAACTCAAATGAGAGAAAATAGTAGTTTTTCTTTACTACTCTCTGGTTATCAATCACTTCAGGCTCACTCTTTCCCTCTATCACATATCACACAACAATTTCTTCATCTCCATCACACAATCTAAACACACAAACCCCTTCCATTACATATAACAAGGTTAAACACAAATCCCGCAACAACAACAACAAAATTGGTAGACAACTGAGCCTATTTCATCTTCTTTGGCACAAACTTCAGTGAGGCAGAGTTGATACAGTAGCGGAGTCCAGTTGGTTCTGGCCCATCGGGAAAAACGTGACCCAGATGAGCTGCGCACTGAAAATCATAAGAGCATAATTTTGAGAAATCTATCATTGTTGATGCTATTCTACTATTATCATCACCTTTATGTTATTACTAATGTTTGTTTTCTTTCTTTTCTTTTTTAATTATTAACCACATGGATCTGGATGATGTGACTAACACATTGTGAAAATATTTGACCAAAGTAGCGAGTGACATGAACATGTTATCATGGAAAAATTGGCTGAGTGCCGGGGTGACGAGGACATCCCATCATGAGATTTTGGCTGAAGTCCAGGGTACATAGGAGTGATCCACCATGAGCACACAAAACCCTTGGAGGGTGATTACACTCAGTGGGTATTTAGAAAGGGACTCCTGCATTATTTCTATTGGTAAATGAGTGTGGAATGTACCATCTGTGAGCCATGAATGCAAGACCACTGGCTCCAGGGAGGAAGTTCTTTCCATGCTCAGGATCTTATTCCTGCCTGCCATGACCAGCAGTGCAAGGCATATTACAAAAAACTGAACAAATAATAAAATTATAATTATTGATATTATTACTGCACTGTGTTGTGGACTACCTAGAGAGATGCAAGGAAAGCACTCTATTATCATCAAGATAAACATATCAGATGATGAATACAGACATCAGAAAATGACAAAAAAGCAAAAAAAAACTTCTGTAGAAAAAGACGCAAAGGGGAGGCAAAGAGTCTTGACACTGCACATTGGTGTATCATTCTACAAGCCACACATCCATGAGAGAGGTCACTCAAATAAGCATAATGCCTGGATTTTGGGCCATGTGCAGGCAGTGAAGCATCCAGATCCAACGGGTTAATACCTTATATTTCATTATCAGTGACTGACTTTGTGTTTTTGTCTCTATTTTCCTGTCATTACCTATTTATATCTAATATATATCATAAGTTTCTAAGCTATTACTATTCATTATTGCTTATTCTTGCTATAAAAATATCAACAGCATCTCCAATGTCTTATCAAATAAATAACAAAACAGAACTAAACAAAAGAAAATAAACTTAACATGGGAAAAATAACAAGAAAATGTATATGAATAAGTAAATGAGATTACAGAATTGAGATAGTGAAAAAGCAATTCAAGTAAGAGAAGATAATCAAAAAAAAGCCATAATAAAAGTACTAGCACTACTGCTGCTGCTACTAATATTGTTATTAATAATAATTCTAAAACAAACAGTACCAAAAACACAAATACATAATATCGTAAAATCTTAAAAAAGGTGATAAAGAGGTGGAGAAGAAGAAGAAGAAGAAGAAGGAAGGAAGGAAAAAAAAAAACATGCAGAAAGAGTAGAATAAATAGCAAAGAGAAATTAAAAACAAGAATGCAATTGTAACAATAAGTACCTTTCTGCAGAGGACTTCTGTTCGCACCATGGAGTGAGATGTGTCGATACGCGTTTCTACGACTTCGGTGGCAGCATCTCCAAGAGACTTACCTTCAGCTGAGTGGAAGGAGGGCCAGCCGCTGCCCGACTCATACTTTGTCTTAGAACTGGAAAGGGAACAGAAAAAAGAAAGGTGTGAAAGAAAGAAAAAAATTATACACAAGGAAAACTGTAGATATATAAATGTATATATTTCACACATACTCATTGGTTTCTGGCTATTTGTGGCATCCCTAAATTATAAATAGAGTAATAATTTAGGTAAAAGAAAAGAAAAGAAAAAAATACATTCAACAAATTAAAATTAGGTTCACAAAAATATTACATTCAACAAATTAAAATTAGTTTCATAAAAAATATTATATTCAACAAATTAAAACTTCTACAAGAAATTAGTACCATAATAAATCTTTTACCTGAACAAATCTGTACCACAGCAAACACACTGATACATTCCAACTGCAAAATGATTGTAGTATGCGCCACTGAAAGGCTGTAATGAAATACAATTAATTCTTATTAGAAAAGGGTGACCAACAAATTCTTTTTGACTAAGCTAAACCAATGTCAAAACTACTTGCTAATCCAAATTTCCTTCCTTGTAATAAAATAAAAGTAAATAACAAAGAAAGGATACCAAATATGTTTTTACAAATCACAACAGGGCTGGATAATAAGAGGTTAACTTTTGGGAAAAATTGCATATGAATCCTGATATATCTATAAACTATTCTCTTGAATTTTGAAAGTAATACACTCACTGTTTAATTGATAAAATAAACACACACACACACACAATAGCATAGTACCAATATACCAATTTTGTTTCCACTACCCATAACCCAATGCCTTTGGGTTTATATACTGTCCCTTATAGTTTTTTGTGAATTTTGTTACATACAAAAAACTCCACGTGTACTCAGCCACCAAGGAATCTATCAGTAGGCCCTAGTGACCATGCTTGATTTCCCCATTCCTTGAACTTGTGGGAAAATGTGTTTTTCTTTCCAATGCTATTAATACTGATATTGCTATTATTTTTATTAATATTATGATTACTAAATTGTTATGAAAATATTAATACATTAAATACAATAAATCAATATAAATGAAATTTTCAAAAAATAATGGAAAAGGGCAAACAGGGAAGACAGGTAAGACAAATAACTGACTCCTTGGTGACTTAGTACTTGTAGAGTCATCTATGTGTAAAGACAACAGATGAACTTGTATCTGAGTGGCCATGGCATTTGTATTTTTGCCACCCGCGCTGATTGGGTTAGTTAAATATAAGTGGCCTGTCCTCAGCCTAAGTAGAAAGCCAATCATATTATTATATCATTTTAAGATAATGATGGCACCTGAGGAAGAAAATCTGATTCCGTGGGTAATATATGCCACCTCACAACACCTCCATGCTTTAAAGTGATTCTACTGACTTCATTTGCTAAAAATAAATATTTCCAGAGCGCTCATGAAGGAATAACAATTTTTCTTTTTTCAGTCGTATCTCTTTTCTTGTCAATTATCAGTTATCACTGTTCTTAAGTTTTGTAAGAATGAGAGAATGAATAGATAAAATTGACACTGAAAAAAAAAAAAATGTCACACAAAAATTGCTCATGTCAAGTGACATATGTTAAACTTGAAAGAATCCTTCACAATCTAACTTTCCCAATAATTCTTGCACTCAATTTTGATTCTTCTTATTTAATTTTTGGTCTGTCTATTAAAATAAAATTTACTATTATTTTGTGAAACATCAGCCCATTATAGTGACGGGGACAACATAGATATATACACACAGACTTTCAGGCTATCAATTCACTTTATATGAATCTTAGTTTTATATCCTATTTCATAAAATAACATACATTAGGTTTAATTTGCCATCTATAATAGGAAAATCATTATCATTCACTGCCATTATTGCTGTCAATATCATTATCCACAAAGATCGTAACAGTGACAGTGATAATGATAACATAATCAATATAATTAATTACAACAATAATAATATAAACTTTAATAATAATAAAATTAGCACTGGGCAGTCTCCCAGGCCCAAGCGTGAACCACTAATAAGGCTTTTGCATGAACTAACACCAAATAAGTAACCATTACATAAGTAAGATCAATCTATATCAATCATAATCATTATTCTTGAAATTGCTTTTAAAACATTTTTCCGTGCCAAATACTTCAGTTGCAGAATCTGGTGAATATTGCCTCATCTCATTTTAAACCTTTGTATGTTTCTGGGCTGGATATGGCCACAAGAGCTACGAAAAAATGAGTGGGATTTTTGCTTCTCGTTCTCCTCCTTTTTAATGTTTTTGGAATTTGTTACACTTGCTGTTAAAAAATATATATTTCCTAATAGATTGATATAAATTGTGTCAAAGACCCAAGTTTTCCATTAAAAAAAAAGAAGAAGAAGAGGAAGAGGAAGAAGAAGAAGAAGAAGAAGAAGAAGAAGAAGAAGAAGAAGAAGAAGAAGAAGAAGAAGACGAAGAAGAAGAAGAAGAAAGAAAAAAAAGAAAGAAAAGAAAAAAAAGGAAAAAAAGGAAAGAAAAAAAGAAAAGAAAAGAGAGAAAGAGAGAAAGAAAGAAAGAAAAAGTCAGTCCAACCATCATCCTAAATAATGAATACTAAGCCCTAACATTTACCAAGAGAAATTTAGAAAAGATAAAAAGATGAAGTAGGAAAAGAAAGAAAAGAAAAAAATGCATAATCAAAAGAAACATCACTGGTGGTCTAACATATCAGATCTAAGCTAGAAAAAATATGTTGCTGTCAGATGCATTATCGAGAAAAATCTACAGATTCATCTTGGGTTCATCTGTTGCTTTCTTATCAAAGTGTCTCTTGACAGACAGGTTCTTATCAGCTCATAGCAACATTATGTTCCTAATTTTTTATGATAAAATATATAATTCTATAGAAAAAATATGTATGCTTAATTTATATGTATGTGACAGTTTTTGTTCATATGCAAGAAAAGAAAAGCAAGGAAAAAGAAGAGAAAAAAAAAAATAATGATAAACAAATATCAAATCGTAATTATCATTGTCCATTCATTCACCTGACTAGTCATGAACCCAAGGATACTGTAATGCGTAGTTCAACGGGAGTGATAAGATAAGGTACTGAACTGTTACCATGAAAATGAAAGATTTCCTTGTTTTATAGTATCTTGTTGAGAGAGTGAGAGAGTGAGGAGAGAGAGAGAGAGAGAGAGAGAGAGAGAGAAGAGAGAGAGAGGGAGAGAGGGAGGGAGGGAGGGAGGAGAGGGAGGGAGGGGAGGGAGAGAGAGAGAGAGGGAGAGGGAGAGAGAGTGGAGAAAGGGAGAAAGAGAGTGGAAAAAGGAGAGAGAGAGAGAGAGAGAGAGAAGAGAAGAGGAGAGAGAGAGAGGAGAGAGAGAGAGAGAGAGAGGAGAGGAGAGGAGGGAGGGAGGGAGGAGGAGGGAGGGAGGGAGGGAGGGAGGGAGGGAGGGAGGAGAGGGAGAGAGAGAGTGGAGAAGGAGAGAGAGAGAGTGGAGAAAGAGAGAGAGTGGAAAAAGAGAGATAGAGATTGGAGAAAGAGAGAGAGAGAGATGAAAAAGAGAGAATGAGAATGAGAGAGAGAGAGAAGATAAGAAAAGAGAGAGAGAAGAGAAAAAAGAAAAAGAAAGAAAAAATAGTTAAGTAAAACAAGAGACAAAAAAAATCACGAGAGCAACCCTATGCAACATGTAATATAATAATAATATACATACTCTGGTAATTTAATAGTACTATCTAATGGTGACAAAAATCATATAATAAAACAAAAAAATAACAAAAACAAGCGATAATAATCCAACATCAAAAAAAATCACGGTTCAGTTACCCTTCCTTGCAACATCGTTTTTTGTTTCAGTTTCAATATTTCTGCCGTCTTGGGGTCATCTTTTTCGGGTCCTTTCTATGGGGTGGCATGCACATGGCTGTAATATTCAAGAAATAACAAGAATATTCTAAGAAATTGGCTAAAATATTTAGAACTAAATACGTATATATATTCCGTGAGAGACTTTGTTATATTTTTTCCTAGTATTATTAGACTAATAATAATTATCCTTATTCTTAGAAAGTGGTTTAAATATCTCAATAATTTGATAATTTATTTCATAAGTTGGTGTCTAATTTATTCAAAACTTTACAAGTAAATTTACAACAAATACATAAGAACTGTCACAGAAGATTAAGTATTCCAACAATAAATCCAAAATAAGAACGACTGAATGACTCTATAAAGTTAACAACTAAAGAGTAAAGAACGATCAAGCCTGAGAAATCGGTAATTATTAGCAGAACAATTCATAGGGTTTGATGTAATAATTACCGCACAAAGAGAATATTCGTTTTTCTTTCTCTCGTTCTTTCTCTCTCAAGTTCTCTTTTATTGTGCTAATTAGTATGAAACTGTTGTCTCATTCAACAACATAAAACCTCCAAGAACAATGGAAAAAATTTAAATAAAATGCAAGAATAACAATACTGAGAGGCAACGAGAGAGGAGGAACTGAATAAATAAAATAAATAAAATGCAAGAATAATAATAGAGACAACGAAAGAGAAGGAACTGAATAAATACAATAAACAAAGATGCACGAATAACAATACACAGAGACAAGAAAAGAGACATAATTCTTCTCTCCTCTTATAAAACAAAATCACTCATGCACTTTTCCATAACCACCAACACTAATAATACAATAATTACCTGTTGTAACAGCAAGTCCCTTCGTCCCATTCTTCAGCACAGGAAGCCCTCTCGCCCCATTCTTAAGCACAGGAACCCCACCACGACTTCCCACAGCGGCTCTGAAGAAGGCCCTGCACGCCAACCCGGCCATGGCGAAAGGCTGAAAGAAATTCCTCCTCGGAAGACGAGACAGAGAGAGAGAGACAGAGAGAGAAAGAGAGAGAAGGAGGAGGAGGAGGTAGGAGATAGGAGATACGAGGAGGATCGTGTGCGTGTGTGCGAATGGCCTTTCAGTGTGTGCGTACGGCCGTCCGTCTTCGCCCCTCGGTCCGTGTGCGTATTGCCTCGCCAGAATCACGTGGCACCTTCACGTTGTCAACAAAGGGATGCCAACAACTGCCAACTCGGTGCGCGATGCCACGGGCACCGGGGTTATTTGTGCCCACTCACGCACACGCCTTCGCATAGGAAGCACATTCCTTGGAGGAACCCAGCATGCGTATACATATGCATATACATTCGTGTGTGGTTACGCAGGGCATTGATAAATGAATAAAAGCAAAGGTGTGAACAACACTCGCGAAGACGGAGGAAGAGAGGGAACGAAAAAAAAAAAGGAAGAAGGAAGGAGGAGATAATTGTGGGTGGGAGGGAAAGACGGAAGGAACGAAAGAAGGAGAGAGGGGTTGGGTGAAGGAAAGAGGGAGGAAATGAAAGGATGGGGTGGAATAGGGAGAAAGAAGAAAGGAAGGAGGGAGGGGTTGGGCGAAGTAGGGAGAAAGAGGAATGAAAGGAAGGAAGGGGGGAAGAAGGAATGAGGCAGGGGGAGGGAAGCAAGGAAAATGGGAAGGCAGGAGTTGAAGAAAGAAGAGAAGGAAGGAAGGACGAAAGAAGAGAGAGAGAGAGAGAGAGAGAGAGAGAGAGAGAGAGAGAGAGAGAGAGAGAGAGAGAGAGAGAGAAAGAAAAGAGAGGGGGGAGAGAGAGAGAGAGAGAGAGAGAGAGAGAGAGAGAGAGAGAGAGAGAGAGAGAGAGAGAGAGAGAGAGAGAGAGAGAGAGAGAGAGAGAGAGAGAGAATACACACTGCGGATAGTCCTTTGCGCAGTTCAGTTTAGTCCAATAAGATTAGCAAGGATAATCTTCGTCTCAACTTGTTCATGACTCGGCCTCTGCTCGCCCTTAAGATAACTCATCTGATCATCATAACTGCATGTTTAACGTAAAGTCTATATAGGTGCTCCAGCCTCAGACATTCTTGAATGGGGCATTGACTTACGCTGGGCGAAATGCAGAACACACGCACGCACACGCGGACACGTACACAGACGCGCGCACACACACACACACACACACGTACACACACACACGCACACACACACACACACACACACACACACACACACACACTCACACACACACACACACACACACACACACACACACACACATTCACATGCACGCGCGTACATATGTCGGAATGACACTGATTTAACCATTTGTCTGCACTCTCATGTTCCGCCTTACACTGGCCTGAAAGCAAATCATGCAGTTTAAGATAATGTGGTGGCACCTGTGAACGCGCGCGCGCGCATGTGTGTGTGTGTGTGTGTGTGTGTGTGTGTGTGTGTGTGTGTGTGTGTGTGTGTGTGCGCGTGCGTGCGAGAGAGAGAGAGAGAGAGAGAGAGAGAGAGAGAGAGAGAGAGAGAGAGAGAGAGAGAGAGAGAGAGAGAGAGAGAGAGAGAGAGAGAGAGAGAGAGAGAGAGAGATAGTAGGGAGGGAATAGGTAGATACATAGAGAGAAATAGGAAAGTAGGATAGAGAAAGATAGAGAAGAGGAGAGATATTGTGAGGGAGTAGGAGAGAAAGAGAGAAAGCGAGAGAGAGTAGGCATGAGAGTGATAGCTTGGTACACCTTGATTCTTTATTCGTAGAAAGAGTACAATACACTTTGGTAATGGCATAAAGCAATATAAATTGGAAACAGCGTTGAGCGGTGCCGAGGCCAGGCCCAGGCCAGGGGCCGAGGGTTTTCTGTTGTTGTTCAAGGAGTGGTGAAGGATGGAGTTCTGTCCTGTGTTCCTTCGTTCTGGACTCGGGTCATCGTCGTTTTCCTCATGGTGGAACTGGTTTCGGAACAGCCCGAGGGCAGACGCGACGTGGGCAAGCGCCATCTTTAATGTAAGAATTCTTAGGTTGTATGCCCGCCGTATCGCTCGGCCACCTACACGCAACTCGTCCTCGAGGGGCTGTTGATTCGTCCTCCAAGAGTGACCATCTCTGCTCGGCGTCCGGGGAGGCGGCGCCCCTCCACGGCATCTTGGAACGGCAAATACTGACGAGCTCCTGGATTTTGACTAGACCTACGGGTGTCTAGGCAGGGGGCGCCCTACGGCATCCTGGGGCAACTGGTACTTGCACTGACGAGTTCCCAGTCCTTCGCTGGATCTATAGGCGCCCGGCAGGCGGTCCTTCCACTGCTTCCTAGGATGGCCGATGCCTGCATTGACAACGGTCCGGTGGCGGTCTGTCGGCGGAGTTCTTCCCACGGCTTTCTGGGGCGACAGGTATCTGCAGCAGCGTTTACCGTCGGTGCCGCGTTGGATATGCTGTCTAACTGCGATGACTTAAGATCATACATGCAAGGACCAAGATAGTATGAAAAAAAGAAAGGCAAGAGAGTAGGGGATATTAAGTGTTTACTAGCCGGATTTTATATAATTCTGCAGGTTTTAGTGTTAAGTTGAAATTTTCTTTATTTTTTTTTCACTTATATTTTCCTCAGAGATATAAAGGAAATAGAAGCGGGGTAGGTAAGTAGTGATCGGCAAGGACCTGCCTAGGCTACACTCCTTCAGAGAGATACGAGAGATACTGTCCGCGGGGATCTACCTGAATCGCTGACCGTCTCAGATAGGTAGAGAAGTATGTAACAATAAAAAAAAAAACGAAGTAACGTGCATGAAATTCAATTCATTCAGTACGACTGGCAGGCGAAAAAGACAAGGTTTGCTGGCAATCTAGTCGTTACTTTGATGAAAACCTCAATCTCCACGCCTACAACTAAGACAAACTGCACTAATGAAAGGTTGTAGTGCCTTTTGTTCTACGAGGAAGAGTGAATGAATGATTGAGTGTAAGTATGAGGAGTGAGTGTGAGAGTGAGCTCACAAAACATATTCACATTGACAGTAATGGGTTAATTAACAAATTACATTGATACACATTTCTTTCAACGATCACAGTGAACTCATCATGTAATGAAATGCGACGTAATGCATTAGTAAAGGGTGATATGAAAAAAAATCGTCGCAAGCTACCCGCACCGCATAGCATCCCAGAAATAGGCTCCACGATATATTTAATTTTAATTTCAGATTCGCTATAAAATTCTGATACACCGAGATTATGCATATGAGACTACCTGTGCCCATACTATCAAACGAAATTCTAATAGCCAGTCAGCGAAACTCGTAAGAGCGGAGAATGAAGTAGAAAACGTATGAGAATGATTACCTTTACAATAGATGTAATTAGAATGATGCATATAAACACATCTCTTGTATTGTGAAGATATTCATTTTAATTCGTAGCCT
>NC_051393.1:50250910-50265910 GCF_015228065.2 Penaeus monodon | reverse complement strand
ATAGTACTGACTCTAAAAATCTTTCTGCGCTAATAAAGTCTGATTTGTAGGAACTGAATTACTATGAAGGCATTTTACTTTTAACCATGTTTAAAAGAAAGACCAATATCTGTCACTACACAGTATTTGATCATGCTTACTGATGATACAACATCTGGCATCTGTTGAGCAAATAAATTTTTCCAACCTTACACTGTCAGCTGGATAGTCAATGCAAATAACTTTTTAATTAAAAATTCAAACATTTTCTCCAAAACATACTTCCTTATAGGCTGCCAAAGCAAGGACAACTCCCTGACGATCCCCCAAAAACGAAGACCAGACCCCAAAAAACAGACTTTGCACGAGCACAGTCGTACGGACGAGTCGATCCAACACACTCTTGCTTTTAAGGGAAGTTTTGAAAAAAAGAAAAGAAAAATTCACTACCAGCTACTGAGCGCTTCTGACCACTTCCCTCCACACTACGAGAATGAAATTGGAACAGTGCTAGAGCTACCATACACTAAAGTTCTTCATGTACCAAAACCTGTATTTAATTCAAATAAAAGGATAAGTAACTGCAGATATGTGTAAATTATGCAATATGAAGAAAAGAATTGACAAAACAAAAAAAAGGTCTAGTCTTACAGGACAAGATAATTTTTTTTTACTACATATTAAGAAGTAAATACAAAATGCTCACAAGTGTACCTAAAAGAGTTCAAATACCTTTAACTACATTTTTTTTATTCTTTTTCTCTTCTTTTGTTTCTCTAATTTTTGTTATTATTCTTTTTTTTACGCACTAGTGATATGCCCTTCGCACACTAAACTGCAAATAAGTTCTGAGCCGCTGAGATGGTGATCTACCGTGATTTGTGTTTCAGAAAAAAAAAAAAAAAAAAAAAAAAATACTGCATGCTTCTTATTATAAGTCTCCCAAAAACATTATCATAACACCTCATGTCTGCATAAAATCTGAAGAATATCAACAAATATAACGGAGGAACACTCTTAAAACCATCCACTCTTGAGGGTAGTGGAGTCATTCAACATACGCCATCAACAAAGCATCAGCTCACAAAAAAAAAATCTTCAACCAGTATTCTTTGCTTATCATATTTATACTATGTATAGGATCTATTACTCTGTCTGTAAAATAACCATCATGTCAACTTATAAATACAAGATACTAAGCAAATACATCACTGAGATTAAGCTTATTCCCTTTGGAAATAACTAAAAGAGATGGAAAGAAATACACTAAGAGAGAGAAAAATTCAAAGAAGGAGAAAGAGAATGAGGAAAATAAAAAGAATGAGAAGATAGAGATGAAGACAAAGGAAAATTACATGTAGAAGTAAAAGAAGCAGCAGAAGTAAAAGTTGACTTAACAACAATAATAATAATAATAATAATAATAAAAAGACGCTAACCCTTCACGATAATCCTCAAGTCCAACCAGAGCACTTTCTTTCCCTCTAAACACTATAGTTGCAGCACTCCTTGACAGGCCTTCATTAATTCAGGCCAAAGATACATTACATCTATTTGTTTATTATCTTTTTTATAATTATTTATTTTTTATATTTTTTTGTTTTTTCCCCTCTATATAATATAGTACCACCACTTGGTGCTTTTAGCTACAGCAAGAAAGAACACTAAATGATGATCACAATAACAGTGGCCTACACAAAATATACCATATAATAAAGATGTGACAAAAAATATTTAATAAAAAAATATTACTTTTAAATAACTTTTAAAAGTCAAAACGCTGAAGACAATAATAATTCAAATGCCAATAACTACCACCATCAAGACAGTACTCATTATAATAATGATAATTATGACAATAATAATAATAATAATAATAATAATAATCATAATAATAAAAAACATCAATAACAATAACAACAACAACAGTAATAATAAAAATAATAAAAAACATACAACCACCACTTTTCTGCTCTAAACAACTCTTGGAATCGCCAACGTCCCAATATCTGCAGACTAAGAGCTGGCTCTAAGCGGAAGCAATCTACTGCACTGTCAAGGATTGCTGAAAAAATCACAGAATCACCTTGAATCTAAAAGAAGGAAATGAGTTTTACACAGATACATTAAGCAGTGCTTCATACAACTGCTTTTTTCATGGCTGGAAAAATGGAAAACAAGTACGTGTTTTCAAATTCCAACACTAAAATGTTTTACATAAATGAATATTTGGGGGAAAAAAAAAAAGAAAAAAAGAAGAAGAAAAAAAAAAAAAATTGAAGAAAGACCTGAGAGAGAGAAGATCCAGAAGAAAACACAAATACATCCTTTGAAGACAGAGCCGCTATGTAAGACATGATAAGCGCTCTTTAAGCAAAGCATAATTCAATTTCACTTATGCTCTGTTACATTCACTTCAAACATAACAAAGTATCCAGAGTGCACATATTACCAAGCCTAACAGTCTTCTTAAACCCGTCTACATACCTATATACCATCTTCAGGTGTGTGTACGTGGCTTTGAATTATCCACAGAAGGCTACAACATTTTTTTTCCGATGAGTAATATTAATTGCTTTTCTTTGATGTAAAGACTTCCCAAGTAATTTTTTTTTTTTTTTTAATTTATCTTTTTAAAATACTTCAGGCATAACTGATATAAACAATTCAAGAATCAACCATAATTATCTGCATGAGAGAAGACCAATAATGCCAAAAAAATAATAATGATAAAAAATAAATTAATTCAATTAAAATACAGGAAAGCATTATTTCCTCTATGAAAATAAAAAGCCAAAAACTAGTAACACCTTATGGCAACCATCAATCTGTTAAGCCTAAAAATACAATAATATCAGAACCACAGACAAGAAGAAATAAAACGAAGGTGAACTCCTCTACAGAGCCACTCACCACTTTTCATGACCCGTGCCGGCTAACACTCTGGTTACATAAAACAGAGGTCCCAATAATACTGGATGACTTATTGGAACTGTTACAAGCCTTACAATGCCATTTCCAGGTTGAAATATAATATAAAACACAAGAATATTATAAATTTACTGTCCTCAATTAATTTTGGACATTTAGAGAAGAATTTTGTTTTCTTCAACAATACTTTTCTTCAAATCGTATTCTAAAACAATGGGACATTTGACGTTTTTAAGTTCTCTTGTATAATTTAAACTTAACATAACATAATTATTCAATTTCTTACTTTAAACTTACTGTATCCAGTTGTTCTAAAATCTTTCCCTATATGTATTTTCTCAACCTGGGGCACAGTTAAGAATTTTTACTTGACAATCCTGCAAATTCATTCTCAATTCTTTAAAAATGAAATTAGTAACTAAGCTGCAGCAGCACACATAAATATGTGATGAGTACATAACACAGTTCTGTGGGTGGTATAAATTGTAACTAAAAGAGCGAGAGAGAAAGAGGGCAGCCTGATAGTTGTCCACGCAAAAAATAAGGCAATTTTGTTACCTAACAACCTTCACCTTCACCCCTATTTCTTTTGCTCTTAACATTGATAAGAAGATAAAAAAAAGAAATAAGTACAATGATATGGACACTTTGGCCGAGGTTTACAGTTCTGAGAGAGAGAGAGAGAGAGAGAGGACTGCTCTCTACCTCAATTCCTTGGACTACCTCTCTCTTCTTTTCTATCAAAGAAAGCCTCTCCCCATGGCTCATAACTAATTTTCCTCCAGTCAATTTTAAATCAGGTACTTCTATGCAACGTAGGTGGCAGGCAGGCTAGGTACCAATCCTAAATCAATTCTCGTGATGCAATACACATATATATATATCTGGATATGCTTCTTATATGCAAGCGGTAAGCACCTTATTAACAAATAGGATTCACTAAAGATCATAATCACATGCTGCACCTTTAATTGATTTTAAAACCAACAAGAGAATATCTTTTCCAGTGACTGGGTTCTGATAACTCACATAATATTCCTTAAACTTTATGGTATCAAATATAGTAAGAAGTGAGCAGTATACTCATCAGAACATACCCAACTTTTTCTGAATTTCATGATCTCTTTTTCCAACCTGCAATAACCATAACTAACCTCTTCCTCTCTCTTGCTCTCTCTGTCTCTTCATTTTGTTTATGAATTTCCTTGTGATGTTCAACTGTTTACTTGCTATTTCAAATTTTTCTTCACCCAAAGAATATCCAGCAAGTTTTCCTTATTTGGCAGATGTTGCCTTGTACCATGCATATTGTCAAAGCAATAAAATGAAACTTGGGGGGAAATAAAAACAATGTTTAAGACAATACATAGCATCACTGCAGTTTCAAAAAAGGCTGACTAATGAAAGTATGTATATATAATATATATACATATACACACATTTTATATAAATGTATATGTATACAGTGCATATATATATATATATATATATATATATATATATATATATATATACACATAATATACATATATACACATATATATACATACACACGAGTTTTACATCACGGTACATGAAAGATGTTCCCACTACTCATCCTGATGCATTTAGTCTGGTTCTACAAGTGTGGAATGTAATTTTGGACAATAAAAATTTAGACTTATCAACTCATCCAACCCTCATCACAGTCTCTAATTATGTCTCTTAATGATTATAACAATGATAAAAAAAGATATGAAAAAGAAAGAAGGAAAAACAAAGATGAGTGTTGAAAGGATTGAATGCAAAATTGGCTTCTAAGTTTTCCATCCCTGCTCAATAAATGGTTTTAAAGTATATTGTTGTTTAACATTAAATAGTCATGACTACAATTCTTTAAAGGCTCAAAATCCTCTTTTACACGCACACCTTCAGCTTCTTCCTTGCTCAGTAATCTCGGAAATTTTGTCCAACCAAATGTTTCGTTTTAGGTTTTACTTTTTCTTGTTTAATCGTCTTTTTTCTTATCTTTTCTTCAGCAGATATATGACTTAATAATTCTTACACCCTGTGCATATGAATTCAAGGTCAATGTATAATTTATAACTCTGTATACTCCCACCAGTCTTTCTCGTAACCCTCGTGGACGTGTTCCAGCAATTTTCTACGACGTTGATCACAGTACCTGCAAGAGAAGAGAAGAATAAGGATTTCTTTCCCTCAGCACTGTGCTCTATGAGAAACTGCTTACACTGATTAGAAAGAGTTGGGAGACCTTACATTTTGATGCACTGTACTGTACTTTGTGTCCGAGGTGTTCCTTCTTTCAGTAAAAATGGATCTCAAAACTTTTAAGTCCTATAAACTGAAGGCAAAAAATTCTGGTCACCCAAGCATACTGTATCCTAAACAACATGGACGAGGAATTAGTACTATCAACATAAAAATTAGAATCTGATACTGTTATGACATACTAAGTAATGGTCACAGAAAGTGCAACAAAAATATCAAAATTGAACGTAATAAAAATATGAATACATGAAGAAGACTACTGCTATGATCTCACTGGCACTGTTGACATTACAATAAACAACACAGCAGAAGCTCCCTCTCATAAATATCTTATATATCTTTATCATAACCCTTTAGCCAACTAATTTTAGCGGTCAGTTTTCTAAAAAAAATGTCAAGTTACCATTTTATATACTATTCAAAGGTCTACAATGCATGACTTTTATGAAGATGGGGTCTGTAAAACCCATTATAGTGATTCAAATTCTGAACAATACTCCTAAATAAATATGCGCTCACTCAATCAGTTTTGACATTTTGGACTCCACTAATTGCTGTCATTTTATATTGTATATTATCACTGAATTTCTAATTATCTGATACATTGTGATTTCATCAACAGCACTATAACACACCTTACTTATCTGAAAACTGCATAAAAACTGAGTAAATGTTTACACTAGTCGAGCAGCAGTTATTCATGAAAGGTCTGAATGCTCTTTGCAATTTTATAAATGATTTGCCCCATTGGCCACATCTCATATTAATGCTGATAATAGAATACACATTTATATCATAATAATCCCTATTTTGATAATCTATTGTAGTAAGGTGATAAGGTAAATATGGCAATAAATCTTGTTTATATCATAATGGTAATATTACACATTAAGTATATCTAAATGTGATGTGGCATCCATATATTTCTTGTCATTGCATCAGCGGGCACCATTATTTGTGTTTTTTAAATAAAATACGGCAATAAAAATGTAGGAGACGGCTCAATTAAATTTGATAATTTGTCAAAAAAGGCCTCAAAGCTTTTCTTATTATTTCTAAAGTGGAATAATCTTTAACTGAAGAAAATTTGCATAAGGACAAATTATAGACAGTCCTTCCACATCACGACAAAGTTAAAGCCAGTTTTTGAGGATGTGAATACAAAATATCAGTTTAAATATAAGAAACAACTAAATCAACATATGAAAATAAATCAAAAGGATTTTCTAATTTTTTTCCATCATATTCAGTGCAGAATTATCTTCAAATTTGTGTAAAATTCCCTTGTAGTTTTAAAGACAGTCCTTGGGCACATGAGACACTTCCACACCTGTCCTAAAACTTTGACTGAGTCTTAAACAAAAACTACCGAAGACATTTTCGTGGGGTGTCGTAGACAAATTTGCTGAGTCAATGACATGGATATAATTACACATCAGTAATTGCAAAACTACTTTGGAGGCCCATCTGATTTATTGTCAACCAACAATTGATCCCTTTTCTACATATATACAGCAATTTTCTATTCGAAAATACATATGCACCACACAGCTTCACAGCTGATGTTATCACAACAGAGATATGGCTATTCAAATTTTAGGTGAATATATAAAATGTGTAATATTATTGTAATTATTGAAGTATGATGTATTGCAGTATGTGGCTTTAACATATTACTGCAATCAATTATTTTCAAAGAGTCTACAATGATGGAAATGTTTATTATGTTATCAGGATTAACTTTGAGATTCGGCAATAGTGCAAATCTGAGATAAAATTGCTAAGAACAGTCTCAGACCTTTCATGAATACCACCCCAGAAGTTCTGTTTGCACATGACACGTTTTCATGACAATGGAAGTAGCACAGAGGAATTACATGATATGATTACCCTTGGTGCCGTGTTGAGCATTACAGCAGTGCATGGTAATTTTGATTTCAATATATGGCATTCTTGTGAATTAGCCAGTCAATGGTTGTGTCTTTGCATTTGCATTTTTTAAATTCGCCGGCTATATGGTTAACAAACAGAATACAGTAGCCAACATCCCTATATTTCAAACTCGTATTTTGATGACCAACTTCAATCACCCACATCAGTTAGTTCTTTTATTTGATACCCTACTTCCATGTGTGCAATTATCTGAGTAAGGATTTCCCTAGGTACCTCCCTGACAAAGGCCATAATTTGCACAAGACAAGGAAGAAGAAGCAAAAAAAAAAAAGGACAAACCACCACAATAAATCCAGATATTTTTCAAAGATATATAACATTTTATGCATCCTAAGGGTATCCAAAAACAAATGAAGTAGTGGTGTTGTAAAACTATCATCTCACCTCTATTATTACAGTGAGCTGATTATTTTGTAAATATGTAATGATGTTGCAATGCAAACCATAGAATGGTTCTAAAACAATAATTATTCCTTCCCTGCCTCTATTAATGCAGAAACAGAATGCACAATATGGAACTCTTTGCAGACTTTCTTTTAAAACTAGCATTTGTTTCAGTAGCATCAACAGAAGTTGTGAGTTATTTCTTAAAATCAATAAATAAAGAAATTCAATTCCATTTCGCAATGAAAACCATTAAGTACAATGAAATTTTCATAGACATTGGGCTTTTCAAATCAGCAAATTTTTATTGAACTAATAAATCAAACTTGAAAAACACAAGACGAAAACAAAATATGAAATATCTTAATCTGGGATTATAATGACCACAATTAAAACTGACTAAACACTTTTCAAGAAGAGAGCCAAGAATTACTAACCTGTATTTATCTTGAACTTTTTGTTTGATATCTGCCAAATTTTCTTGGGTTATGTCACGCTCTAAATATTCACTGAGCGTTTCTGTGGCACTTTCGACATCTTTCTGATTATCTTCAAATATCACGGACTGGTTGTTCTTGCGCAAATAATAAGCAAACACATACGTGTACATGAGAGTTTGCCGACAATCGCAAAGAATGTCAACTGCTTTCTTTAGGAACTGAACCTGAAAATTAAACTTAGATTAGTCTCTGTGCAACTAATGTCACTACACCAAGTTTCTCATATGTTAAACACAGTTATGAATCATTATAAGAATAGAAGAGAGAGAGAGAGAGAGAAATCCTACCTCAATCCAAGACATGTTGTGTTGCTGCATCTCTTCCATCTTCTCCTTGACAGCTGCGTAAAGTTTGTTCTCAAACTTGAGGGACTGCATGTGGTTCATGTAGCGGTTGCAGTAGAACAGATAGCGCTGAAGGGCAGCACGGGACTTCTCCTGGGCATCTCGGGCTTGCTTGGCTTCGTCCTCGTCATATCTGTTACACGAGTACCTGTGAAGGAGAGAAATGAACTTACCATTAAGATCTACCTAATCTAGAATTAGCAGCCTCTCCTTTTCTAAACCTTGATGAAATAACCTTCTCAGGTGGGGCAGGAGATGCTAAGACAAATATAAATGATGTGAGTGTAAGTATTGTCAAATATATTTTTCGGTTTCTCATTTACATACTTTTCATTTTAAGGTATTCATATATATGGGATAGTAGGTTTGGCCCTATTCATTCAAGTCTAAATGCCTCTTCAGGTGCAGTGGGTCAGGAAGTCAAGACAGTGAGCCTGGATATTTCAAAAACTCCATGTGTTTAAGACTGCAAAAAGAATGACAACAGCTTGACTTGTTCATCCTATTTTGCACTCGAAAAGCTAACGCAATGCTAGGATTTTTATCTTTATTCATTATAATTTCTGTCTTAACTATAACAGAAAAATGTATTATTTCAAATATTTGTTGCAGTAAACTAACTGGATTTCATTTGATAAACCTAAATATAATACATCCACACACCCACACCCACACCAAGAAAAAAGAAAGAAAAATACACACTAAATACTGAAAAACTAAATAACATGTTAAATAACAAATTCTGCACACAATCCTTTGGGAAGAAAGAAAGAAAGAAAGAAAAGGCTCACTTTACCCTGGCCCTTCAAGGGGAATTTCACTCAAGAAATGACAAGTTCAAAAAATCAAGGAAAACAAAAAACTACAAAGACATCAAGCAAAACAGCCTACCATCACTAACCACCACCAAAGACATAAAAAAAAAAAAGAAAAAAAAAAAAAAAAAAAAAAAAAAAAAAAAAAAAAATAAATAAATAAATAAATAAATAAATAAACAACAACAACAACAACAACAACAACAACAATAATAATAATAATAATAATAATAATAATAATAATAATAATAATAATAATAATAATACCCACCATGAAGATCCATGGGGCTCCCAGGGTCCGAGGCACACCCAGCAGAAGTCGGCCTTACAGCTTTGGTTTTTACACACCATGTGGTTGCAGCCTCCATCCTTCTCGATGGTCACTTTACACTTTGGACACTCCTGGAATGGTACACGTTTATATGATCAGGTCTGATTTATCAAAGTTCTATGAAGGAGAATTGCCTTAAGATAATGTTGCAAATGATTTATGGTGATGGATACACAAAGCTCAACATTTTCAGCGTTCACTAAAGCCATTTTTTTTTTTTTGGCATTTGTGGAACTTGAATTTAAAAAGTAGATAATAACATTTTGTATACTAGTGCATCAGTTATTGAACAGTGGAAGCCAATGTTGCAAAAAGTAACTTCTGTCACATCATTGTAATTTCATGGCAATCAAATACATTTTTGGGTTGACATCAATGTTGGAAAGTTCACCCAAGCCTTCATATCAACGAGCATAATCTCATTAACTCCCACCTTTGTGTTCGCAGCGATCCAGTTGGAGGTCTCTGAGTCATCGTCGCACTTCTTGATCCAGCGCTTGAGGAGGTGGCACTTCACAGGGTCATGCCAGTTCTCTCCACAATTGAAGCAGAACACCTTGCGGCACTTGCACATGACAGGCCGGGCATCTGGATATTGCACCTTAATCGCATAGTTGCAGTCGGGGTATGGACACCAGCGCAATAAACGGTTACACTGAAGAGAGATTTTTACAAATATTATTTTACTTATATTCTTACCCATCTACAAATCATGTTTGTAAATGATTTCTTATCATTCTTAAAAATAATTAAAATAAAATTTATGGAGAGAAGCACTTAGTCTTATCAGTCCAAATCCACATAAAATCTCTTACAGAAAATAGAATTATGATAATCTTTCAACCTGATGCTCAAATCTTATGAATCTATTATATTTTTAGTTATAAGAAAAATGAAAAAAAAAAAACGCTTAGCATCTGAAATGAAGGACCAAGCACCATATGCTGATACTGTATATAGTTCAGTCTGGTAAAATCCAACACACAGTGTGGTGAAAGTGCACTCTCCACATTCCAGAATTTAATGCTTTCAATTATCCCTTTTAGTTACCAAATACTGATGAATATGGTTAATAACAGAAATTATGTCTTCCTTAACCCTTTCCCGATGGGTAGTATTCATAGTGGCCCGGGCCCCGCTGCCGGGGGCTTATATCGTCGCCCTAGCATGCCAAATACCAGCATCCCATGCCGTTTCTTTGTAATACTATGAAGATATGTTGTATTTTCAGTTTTCATTATTTTCTAAAGTCTCTACTTGCCAAACTTCCTGATAAATCGTGACTGAAGGGTATTTTTGTTGTTATATAGACTCCATAGTTGATCATTATTCAGTCTATAGTCTGAATAAAATAAGCAGTGTGGAGTTGAAATCATCAGTTTGTTGCATTTTTTTTTTTTTCTTTTCATAGTAAAAATGAGAAAGTGTTAAAAAACAACTTAATCACACTTTCACTGGCAGAACAATAATATTTTGCCATGATTGTAACAAAAAATAACTCATGGCACCTCCATACATACACCATGGCATGTACATACATGCCCCTGGCAGATAGTCTCGCCATGCCATGGCATGTGTGTACATGCCACCCATCAGGAATGGGTTAAATGCATCTGAACTGGTTACCTGACTTGATAACGTACAGTACCCTGACAAAATATTGACTCATGCTGGGTTGAGCCCACAGTGTAGGCAGTTTTAGATTCACAATACTTGATATTGCCTAGTTTATACTAGTGCACCCCTGCAAGACATGTCATACAAAATGACTGACAGTGGCATATCCTACCATGCCTGTACATAATTGATAATGTTGGTAATATATTCAGTGGAATATTCTCATGTCTGAATGCTCCCATATGCTCTTGCAATACACACATATACACACCCTAAGGTTGCCTAGGCTGTAATCAAGTGCAAAAGGCGGGAAAAAAAGTCTGTGTACCCTCAACCTGGAATGGATCAGGATTTTTGAAGGGGTCTGTCCATAACCTGTCACAATACCAAGTAAATATGTCTATGTTCAATGTGTGTTGTATATGAACCTCTTTTCCTTAAATCTTATCGTTAATAATCCAAACCTACCAAGACATGACTGTGAAAGGCTCACTTTACTCACCTCTACAAAGCTCTTGGTGATGAGATGCTGGTACTTGAGTTTAACCTTGGCATCTGTGATGAGGCGCATGACAGTCTGATCATCCACCAGGATCGAGCACAGGTGGGCAGCGCATGATATCGTCTGTCCCATGCCCTCGTCAATGATCTTGGTGGTGAGGTATTCTGTCCAGCAGTTGGTGCAGAACCGGTGCCCACACTCAATGCCTGTCATCATCTGCGAGATGTGGAAAGTAAGTGGTGGCAGAAATAACATTTGAATGTTTATCATCTAGAACTGGACTTATATAAATTATATTTACTTTACAAGTTAATTTACATATGTATATAGGAATCCTAGCTATATTCATTAATTGTTACATTTCTCTTTTGAAGATTCTGTTTAATCCTTTACAGGAAAACTTACCGCTGAAGGCATGTTAAGAAAGCAGATCTCGCATTCCTCCATCCCATTACTGTTTTTAACAAGTGGCTGCAATGAAAAAAATAAATGTCAATAACCAAGAGAAAATATATCCTAAAAAAAAGTTTGCTTGTATCTTTTAAGTTCCATGAAAAAAAGAAAAGAAAAGAAAAAAATTATGTCATATGAACTGAGACCTAGAAAGAGAAAACGGAGAAAGATTACAACATTTTCAAGCTGGATCAGTTCTTCTGTATAGACTGCTTAATCACCTCCTATGGGGGGTGATTAAGCAATCCTATGGGAACAGATATTTACAACCTGTCATGTTCATTTTTCACCTGAATTTTAAAAACATTTTTGTCATTGCTAAGTAGAGGTTTACTATACTTCAATAAATATTATAACAGATATTAACCCATAATTGACGGGTAGCATTCATAGAGGCCGGGGCCTCGCTGCTGGGGGCTTATATCGTCGCCCTAGCATGCGCGACCACTCATGCCAAATACCAGCATCCCATGCCATTTCTTCGTAATACTAAGAAGATAGGTTGTATTTTCAATTTTCATTATTTTTTACAGTCTCTACTTGCCAAACTTCCGGATAAATCGAGACTGAAGGGTATTTTTGTTGTTATATAGACTCCATAGTTGATCATTATTCGGTCTATAGTCCGAATAAAATAAGCAGTGTGCGGCATCATGGAGTTGAAATTGTCGGTTTGTTGCATTTTTTTTGTTTGTTGCATGGTAAAAATGAGAGTGTTAAAACTGACTTAATCACTGGCAAAAAAAAAAATCTTTTGCCGTGATTGTAAAAAAAAAAAAAACTCATGGCATGTCCATGCATACTCTATGGCATGTGCGTACGTGCCCCCGGCAGATGGTCCCGCCATGCCATGACATGTGCGTACATGCCACCCGTCGCCAATGGGTTAACTAAACTAATAGGTGCTATTATAATAATAATAATAATAATAATAATAATAATAATAATAAAGTTACTTGCATTTAGTAAATGTCCTATGACACTCTTCAATAAAATATACCATCTTTAAAATCCTGCATCATTTTATTTTCTTTCAAATATGAATGAAAAGCTGCCAATAATCTTTCAATGAGAGAAGGAAGCAGAGGAGAAAATCTGGAAATCTAGGGAGTGTACAAGTGTCATATTTTCTAGACCTTTGAAATCCATAATTTGTTTGTTGTTTGACTCTGCACATGACAGGATTTTCCCTCTCCACATAGAGCCTTACATCACTAGAGTGAAAAATTTAAAGTGCATGAAACATACAATTGTCCCACTGACTATGCTCTGGACTAAGATGCAGATTCCCTGAAAAGGCCACTTTTTAAATTTCATTGTAGTTTTTCCTACAGCACAGCCTCCATTTTCACAGCCATTCATTACAGAGTATTATTCTTACTTATTTCTACCGTTTATTTGATACCCTTTATAGAAATCATTGTTATAATTTCATCTTTGCTTAATGGTTCCAAGTGCTTGATTCCATTATAATCTAAACTACCTTGATCTTATTTGTATTTCCTTCAAATTCTGATACTGTAAGCTTTCAGAATCGACTGTTTTTTGGCAAGCAAGCTCAATTGCTTGTGACTTTGAGGTCAGAGTGGACATACAAATAAAATGCATATTCCTATGCAACAATTACAGTTTGTTCAAGAATGTGTGAATCTTTTAGGCTAGTGCATTATGTATTATGATCTCTTTCTTCCTTTTCTTTGATTTTTACCTTCTTTTTCGTTAATTTTTTTTCTATGTTTAATTTGCTTCTTTTGTGAATTAGCAGATCTATTTCAATTTATTTTCTTTTTGTTCCTTTTTAATTCATTGGATCCAAGAGCTCACAGCTTGCACATAAACCAAACTCTAGTCATTAGAATCCAAATCTGACGGGTATGGCAAGTACGTATATGCTACGCCCACTATGAGCTTACTTTTTGAAATGTTTTTACACAAAGATGGCTACACTTGTACTAAGTCACCAATGAGCCAATTACGAGTATTACCTGTCTTGCTAGTTTACCCTTTTCCTTGATTTTTGAAAATATCATTTTATTTTATATTGCTGTTACTAATGTCTATAACATTATAGTAATTATAACGTCTCTAATAAAAATAACACCATCGATATTCACAGCATTTGGGAAGGAAGGATGGGGGGGGGGATCCTGCTTATTCAAGGAAATATTATATCAGGTAAGGTCACAAGGTCTACTAATTGACTCCTTTGTGGCTAAGCACTAGCAGAGCCATCTCTGTGCAGAGACCTTTCACAAAAAAATATAAAAATGAGCACAGCATTTTCCCGGCAGCATTGAGTTAAATGGTGACTCCTTGCCTCTTCTTTGCTATCTATTAACTGATATTCTGCTGTTTTGCTGTTGTATCAAGACTGTAATACTCAGTTTTTTGCTGAACAGACTCTAAACTACCTCTCCATGTATTCTACAACTCTGTGCAATAACTATAACAAGAAGTAACAATGTGTTATGTAAATTAATCCTTATATTTGCAAGGCAGGCAGGAAAATGTTACTGCCCATGGATATAGTGTCTTCCCTGGAGCCAGCACTCTTCCAGACACTGCTCACTGATGGTACATTCCACTATCATTTAACGGTGAATAATGCAAGAACCCCTTCCTAAAAGCCTACTAAGTCTAATCTCACTCCAAACGCTTTATTCACTAACGACGACACATTCCCGTCACATGCCACTCCACTTTTTTAATGATGTAACATTTGCTTTACCCAGATCCAATGGCCTTATTTGTATTTCAGTATATGTTTGTGTGTATGTGTATGTGTATGTGAATGTGTGTGTGTGTGTGTGTATATATATATATATATATATATATATATATATATATATATATATATATATATATATATATATATATATATATATATATATATATATGTATATATATATGTATATATATA
>NC_051393.1:50245910-50248410 GCF_015228065.2 Penaeus monodon | reverse complement strand
AGTACGTAATGATTTCTTCACAGATTTTCCATTTGTTACTTATCAACCCAAAACAGAAGGACATGTGCGTAAATGCCATGCCTACATTGAGTTTACTTTATTAATTGGTTTTACACATAGATGGCTCCACTTGTACTAAGTCACCAATGAGCCAATTACGAGTACTACTTCTCCTACTTGTTTACCCTTTTCCTTGATTAAAAAAAAATATTTTATGTTATCTTATATTGCTTTTACTAATGTCAATAACATTATAGTAATTATAATATCTATAATAAAAATAACACCAACAGCATTATTATTATTATTATTATTATTATTTTCATAAAAAAAAAAAAAAAAAAAAAAAAAAAAAAAAAAAAAAAGGTAAGGTAAGGTAAGGTAAGGTAAGGTAAGGTAAGGTTACAAGGTCTACTAATTGTGGCTACGTACTTACAGAGCCATCCTATGAGTTAAGATATTTCACAAAAATTCTAAAATGAACACAACATTTTCCTGGCGACACTGGGTTAATCTTTTTCACTTCTAAATGGATGCATAAAGGATTAAGACATCAAATCAAGCCTTATTCATTTCAAATTCTAAAAATTCAAACTCAGACTTCTCACTAAAGTTTATTCCAAATTCAATTCCATAAACAGATACAGAGACAAGAGGAGATTTCCACAAAAAGATAAAACAAGATATATCCTGTATTATCTTTCACATATAATCTGTCAAAGAAGAAGAAGAAGAAGAAGAAAAAAAAAAAAAAAAAAAAAAAATCAGTCATCATTCAAAATAGCACTATTTAGAGAGAGAGAAAACCTAACCTCCATAAAAAAAATCCAGCATACAGAGTTCAAAGACCTTGGGAAATAAGGAAACACCCCAAGCTTTCTCACTAGAATTTATGTGGTGGAGGCTTGTTGTGCGCTGACAGAACAGAGGCCAATTTGACATGAAAAAAATCTGCTTGGCAAGATAGGAGTAAGCCAACTGACTCTCCTCTATGAAGATGTGTGCACTTATAATTGTGATCATAATGCCAGGCTAGCAGACAAAACTCTTGTAACTTGAGTTAAATTGGGGTAATTTTATATTATGCTTGTAAAATATGTTGTGTGCAAGTGTGCAACCTTGCTTGGATGCATACCCAAAAACTGCAACAACACGAAGCTTGAACATGATCTGAGAAAAATATGCTTTAATAAACATGATAATTATCAAAATGAGACATACGCTTGTTTTATCATCTTTCAATCCTTTCAACTAGCTTCAATTTTCAAACTATTGCAAAGCTAAGATAATTCTAGAGCATAAAAACAGATATAAAGACCACAAAAACATCCCTATTCAAATGCAAAACTGAAAACACGTCTTTCTTCCACTCCTCCCGTCTAATGCGACCCAGTCAGTTGGAGATCAGACTTAGCTGAAGGGGCTTGCTTGCCTGCCAGCCTGCTTGCCCCTTCAGATGCACTCTCTTGCATTGTTGGCACAATCTGTATCTTCTGTCACGAAAGGGAAAGGTTTCATATTGTCAATGCAACTTCCTTCCTAACTTTCTTTTGGCTTCTGAAATTATTTATCCACATCTTGGTGTACACGTTGTTCTTGTATGTATGTAGGCCCTGATGTGCTGGTATATGTGAAAATACCAGTGTGTGTGTGTGTGTGTGTGTGTGTGTGTGTGTGTGTGTGTGTGTGTGTGTGTGTGTGTGTGTGTGTGTGTGTGTGTGTGTGTGTGTGTGTGTGTGTGTGTGTGTCCATGCATGTGCATGTATGTAACCATGCATATGCAAGTGCGTGTGTGTATTCGTGCATGTCTGTAACCAGGGATGTGAGTGTGTGCATCCAAGTATGTGAGTGTGGGTATCTGTGCATGAGTGCATGTGTGTGCGGTGTGTGCGTGGTATATGCGTGTGTGCATGTATCTGTGAGGGTGTACATGTGAAGAAGAAGAAGAAGAAGAAGAAGAAGAAGAAGAAGAAGAAGAAAAAGAAGAAGAAGAAGAAGAAAGGGGAAAACAAAAAACTGCCTCATGCTCATCAAAAAAGATATTAGTAAAGAAAATAATAGAGAAGAGTACAATACATTGAATTTATAATAATACAAAATGAATATATAAGCAAAGTAAAACAATCTTCATTAATATTGATAATCAACATCTCTCATATAAAATAACAATTATTATAGCTTTAATTACAAGACAATAACTACAGGAAAATCCTTTATAAAATGACATCTAAAAGGAAAAAGAAAATAAACTAATGCCATATCACGCAGCGAAGCAAAGTAACAATGCATTCCTATATACAGTAATCAGACGTAAACATTCCAGTAGTAAGTCTTCCAATTCAAAATCTACAAAAAGAACTCATTTTATTTTAAGATTCATATAAAGGAGATGAGGCCCCAAAAAAGGAAATTATACTACATCTACCTCTGTCTAATGGTTCACTATTTCGCACAGAGTCGGAAGAGAGCATGAACACCAGAAAATCGAAATAAATACAAA
>NC_051393.1:50233410-50238410 GCF_015228065.2 Penaeus monodon | reverse complement strand
AGAGAACGAGAGAACGAGGGACAGAAAGCGAGAACGAGAGAACGAGGACAGAAAGAGAACGAGAAAACGAGGGACAGAAAAGGGAGAACGAGAGAACGAAGAGAACGAGGGACAGAAAGCGAGAACGAGAGAACGAGGGACAGAAAACGAGAGCGAGAGAACGAGGACAGAAAAACGAGAACGAGGGAAACGAGGAGAACGAGGGACAGAAAGCGAGAACGATGAGGAACGAGGGACAGAAACGAGGGGGCGAGAGAACGAGGGACAGAAAGCGAGAACGAGAGAAAGAGACAGAGAACAAGAACGAGACACCGAAAGACATAAAGCGATAAAGAGAGAACAAGAGATAAAGAGCGAGAACGAGAAACAGAGAACGAGAGAACGAGGGACAGAAACAGAGAACAAGAGAACGAGAGACATAAACAGAGAACGAGAGAACGAGGGACAGAAACAGAGAACCAGAGAACGAGAGACGGAAACAGAAAACCAGAAAACGAGAGACAGAAAACGAGAAACAGGAGAACGAGAAACAAGAGAACGAGACAGAGACAAAGAGCGAGAGTGAGAGCAAGAGAGCAAAAGCAGTGAGTCATTGGCATTACCGAGAGTCATCCATCCCATCGCATGATTCGCGTGATCGATCCACCGCCTGGACAAAGGCCTATCTATTGATTATTGGCAAGAGACTTTCTTTAGGCATACTACTGCTCCTCCGCCGTCTCTGTGATCTTGAACGTGTCTGCAAAAGATGTCAACTTTGATGTCTGCTGGGGAAGGAGGGGGAGGCGTATATATATATATTTTTTTGGTTGTTGTGAATTTCGGATGTGGATATGCGTTTTAATTGGTGTAGGCTTATTTGTGATATGGGTGTATCGAGGTTTTCAAGGTAATTAGGACGACAGGTATTTCTATTATAAGAAGTCTAAGCAAGTTTTGTGAATTTTAGTTAATTTGCGTTTAGAAATCGCCTTTCTCTCGGCGCAAATTAAACCGCAAACGAATACCTCTTGTAACCGACAAAAAAAAAAAAAGTGAAGGAAAACCACACACATAACAAACCATAACAAATAACCCTCGTTCGACAACCAAAAGCAAAAACAAAAGCGGATCGGCAGGGATGAAAGTGAGTCTCAAGGCCACGTCAGGAGAGCGACGGTCAAGGACCTGTCTCGCATGACGTTCGCCTCGCCTGGCCTTGAGCGCGGGAGATTAGGGAACTGAAGTCAGGCACATGACACGCCGCCGCCTCTTCGAATTAAGAATTTCGAGTCTTTCTTTTTTTTTGCGAATAATTTCGGGAATGCGGGAATGCCAGGGCGGATGAGCCATGAGGCGGTAATATTTCTTTTTTTTTCTTCTTCGTCTTTTTTGGTTGTAAAGAGGTCGGTACTTCATGAAATAGAAGTGGGAGGAAGAGATAGGCGTGCGTGAGGGTGAGGAATAAATAACCGCCGGGGGCGTTCCATGAGGTCTAACCCTCTCCGATAACCGGAAGTGGAGGGAAGTGTCACAGCAGCCTCCCTCACTCTCTCCGTCTCTCTTACTCCCTCCCCCACTCTCTCCCCCTCTCCTTCCCTTTCTACTTCTCCTCCCTCCCTCCCCCACCCTCTCCCTCTCCCTCTCCCACCCTCCATCCCTCTCCCTTCCTCAGCATCTTCCTCCCTACCCCTCACCTCCCCCTTCCCCCTCCGAGCCGAACGCACGCACAACCCTGGCAGATAACTTGCTAATTCTGTCCGGGAGAAGCTCATGCCAAGCCTCGACGACCCGCGGCCACGACACCCGGTATCGGCTCGCACGTGACCGAGGAGCAGGCGGTCTGCGGAGGAAGTTTACGAGTCGGAGGAGCTGCGGGCGGAGGCGGGATGTCACCGCTATAGGTGCATTATGTATTATGTCTGTGTATATATATATATATATATATATATATATATATATATATATATATATATATATATATATGTATATATATATATGCATGTATGTATATATGTATATATACATGCACACATACATACACAAATGCATGTATGTATACACACACAAATATATATATATATGTATATAGATACACACTCACACACACACACATGCACACATATGTATACATATATATCTATGTGTGTATATTCATACATGCTTTTATGTATGTATGTACACACACACACACACACACACACACACACACACACACACACACACACACACACACACACACACACACACACATATATATATAATATAAGTATAATATATATATATATATAGATATATAATATATATATATATATAGATATATAGTGTATATATATGTATATATATATTTAATTGAAAGGCAGATAAACAGTTATTAATAGATTAGCCTGCGTTCTGACAATGACTCAAAGGCAAAAACGTATATAAGTTTCCAGTCCCGCGTTGCAACTTTTAACTTCCAAGGTGTGATCTCAGAGGCGGGCGAGTCCACTGGCACATCGGGGAGTCCTGGTGGGAGAGGTTTCGAAAAGTCGGAATAAAGAGATGGTAGTTCCACTCGACCTACGTCTCTCTCTCTCTCTCTCTCTCTCTCTCTCTCTCTCTCTCTCTCTCTCTCTCTCTCGCTCTCTCTCTCTCTCTCTATCTCTCTCTCTCTCTCTCTCTCTCTTTCTCACTCTTTCTCACTCTCTCACGCCTCTCTCTCACTCTTTCCAGCCTCTTCCCGGCTCTCTTTCGCTCTCTTCGCCTCTCTCGCACTTCCTCCTGTTGCCTGACCTTTTCCCCAACTCTTCCTTTCTCTCTTTCTCTCCTCCACCTCTCCCTTTCCCTCCACCCCCTCTCTCTCTTTCTCTCCATCCCCCCCTCTTTCCCTCTTTCTCCTAGTCTCCGCCCATTCTCTCTCTCTCTCTCTCTCTCTCTCTCTCTCTCTCTCTCTCTCTCTCCCTTCCTCTACCTATCATCCTTTCCCGACATATCCTGTTTACCAATCTTTGCCATTTCTCGACTTATTTCTCCATTATCAATTCTGCAACTCAGTGACAACAATATTCAACATTCTTATTCCCTTCACTACGCAAAACTTCACTCGCAACGGAACCACGAAGGAAGTGTACCACACCTATCTCACTTCCCCTCCCCCAAAAAAACAACAACAACAAGAACAACAACAACAACAACACGAAAACAGGAAAACAAAAACAAAAGACACACAACCCTCCCCCCCCTAAAAAAAATATATGCGAGGCTTTTGAAAGTTTACGTAAAGAGATAAAGCCTTTTTTGTTTGTTTGTTTGTTTGTATTGATTGCGAAGTGTGTGTGTACGCGTATGTGTGCGTAAGATAACGTGGAAGTATCGCTTGTCTTGCTTCGAAATCGTATTACCTTTTGAGTGTCGAGTGGCCAGGAGGAGGAGGACGAGGAGGAGGAGGGAGGAAGAGGGAAGGAGAATGAAGGAAGGAGGAAGAGGAGGAAGGAAGGAAAAGTGGGAGGAGGAAGGAGGTAGGAGGGAGGAGGAAGAAGGAAGGAGGGAGGAAGAGGAGGAAGAAGGAGAGGAGGAGGAAGGGGAGGAGGAGGAGGAGGGAGAAATGAAGAAGAAGGAAGGCGGACGGAGGACAGTTGGAAGTAAAAAGGAGGGAGAAGGAGGAAGGATGGATAGAAAGGCTGATATATGGAGGTGAGGGACGGGGGAGGAGGAAGGAGGGAGGAGGGAGGAGGAGGAGGGAGGAGGAAGGAGGGGAGGGAGGAGGGAGGAGGGAGGAGGAGGAGGGAGGAGGGAGGAGAAGGAGGAGGGAGGAGGAAGAAGGGAGGAGGGAGGAGGGAGGAGGAAGGAGGAAGGGCGGGAAGACGGGGGAGGACAGAAGAGGGAGAAGGGGGGACGGAGGGATGAGGGGAAGATAGGAAAGAAGGAGGGAAAAGGGAAGAGGAAGGAGGGAGGTAGAAATAAGGAGAAGGAAAGAGGATGGAGGAACGGAGGCGAATGGAGGAGAGAAAGAGGACAGAGGGAGGGAGTACGAAAGAGGGAGAGAGAAGGAGAAAGGAGGGATGAAGGAAGGAGAGAGGAAGGATGAAGGGGGGGGGAGGGTGGAAGGAGAGGCCAGGATTGGAAAGTAGGAGAAGTTGGAGGAGAAAGGAGAAGGAGGCGAAGGGAGGAGGGAAGAAGAGGGACAAGGACGGGGAAGAAGGGAGGAGGAGAAAGTAAGTAAAGGGAAGAGGAAGAGGAAGAGGAAGAGGAAGAGGAAGGGGAAGGAGAAGGAGGAAGAGGAGGAGGAGGAGGAAGAGGAAGGGGAAGGGGAAGAGGAAGGGGAAGGGGAAGGGGAGGAGGAAGGGGAAGGGAAGGAGGAAGTGGAGGAGGAGGGAAGAGGGGAGGTAGCATGTCTAGTTCTCGAGAAGCCTGACAGCCGTAAAAAAGTATCATTTACTGAGAAAAATTCCCCTTCTCGGTATTTTATTTTTAAGATTTAACTTTTTTTTTTATATAACTGGTGAGAAAGCACGTAGTGTTTGTGATAACTTTCCTTTGTCGCCCTCTTATTAAATTCCACAATTTAAATAAACTTAATAACTCTTCACTGCATGCTACGCCACACACGATAGATACCTAATGTTACTTTTTTAGTGTGTTAATTTTGTCGAAGACACAGCTAATTTTCACTATTTCTTTACGAAAGGTAGTGAATATGACCCTAAAGTAAATACAGATGTTTTCAGCGACCCTAAAATGTGCATTGTATCTATTAATATCGTTGTAGATAAGCACATCGTCAAGAACTGGCTGCTTGGGATAGCTCCGTTGCTCTTACCAAAAATTCTAATAATGTTTTTCAAGCTTAAAAGGAAGGACTTGTGATTACCCTTGATATTTAACCAAAGTCGAAGCTTCAAAATCAGTCAAAATATATCTCTTCCATTTCTGTTTTCTATCTTTCTATTTAAAATAACTTTGGTGACTTTCAACGACGGCCGTGGATGATTATGCCACCACGAAGACACGATATCAAAACCGATTTAGTCTAATTATGA
>NC_051393.1:50225910-50228410 GCF_015228065.2 Penaeus monodon | reverse complement strand
ATATCGTGATCAACAGTATCAAAAGCTTTTACATAATCGATGAAACACAGGTATAGGTCTTTTTGATGTTCTCTGTTTTCTCTATGATCAATTTTAAATTTAGAATCTGGTTTCTGGTACCTTTTCCAGGGCGAAAACCTGCTTGTTCGTCTGCAATTTCCTCTCTTAACTTCAACTTCATTCTTTCAGCAATAATTTTCAACAAAATTTTGCTGCTGTGACTTTTTAAAGGGCAATTGTCCTATTATTGTTGCATTGGAGTGCGTCACCTTTTTTAGGTAGGGGAGTAAAGACTGATTTTACCCAGTCTTCTGGCCATTTTCTTTCATTCCATATTTTGTACAGAGTTTGTAGAAGAAGTATTCAACACTTTCGCCAGCATTCTTAATTAGTTCTGCTGTTATTTCATCTATTCCGGGGCTCTTGTTATTCTTTACTTCTTTTATGGCTTTTATAACTTCGTCCAGCAGTGGCGGTGGTTCATCCTCGCTGTCATTGAGTCTAATTAATGTTGTTGTTAGATCTTTATTCTTTTTGTATAAGTTGGAACAATATTGATTCCATCTATCTTTGACTTCTTTTCCATCACATAAAACAAGTCCATCTTCAGTTTTGATAGTGTCCATTGTAGGTTTAAATTTTCGTGTGATGTTTCGTACTCCTTGGTAGAGTTCTTTAGTTGTCTTATTGATAGAACAGTTTTCAATTCTCTGGCAATGTTCATTTAAATATTTTTCCTTATCTTGTCGCAATAATCTTTGAATTTTTGTATTTTGTTTTTTGTAAATTACTTTTTCAAACTGGATTATTGATACCTTTTTTATTTTAGGCATCTTCTTGTTTCAATTTCACTTAGTGTTTTTTCAGATATCCAGGGGGAATTTGTCTTTTTCTTTTTGGCGATAGTTTCTTAAGCAGTGCTCAGCAGTTCTTTTCCTTCTTCCCAAAAACTCATTGGTGTTTATCATCTTCACATTGATTGAGTATTTCAAATTTGTTGACACTGCAATTCTGTAATTGTTATCAAGAGTTTTGTAGTCGAGCTTTAGAGGTGGTGTTGGACGTTCCATCTTTTTGAGTCTTATTTTAAAGTCGATAGTTAGTAGTTGGTGGTCACTGTTGCAGTCGGCACCAGGTCTTGTTTTGGCATTTTTTATGCAACTCTTCCATTTTTGGTTGCGTGTTCTTTTGTCTGGTGAAAACCACGTGTACAAGTGTCTTGGGTGGTGTTGGAACAATGTATTGGCTATAACTAAATTATTTGTACTACAGAATTCAATAACATCTTTACCTCTTTCATTTATATCTCCAAGGCCGAATTTTCCACAGGTGTAATTTTTTAGATTATTTTTTCCTACTTTGGCGTTGAGGTCTCCCATGATTATTTTTACATCTCTGTTAGGGATTGTGTCTAAAGTATCTTGGAGAGAGTTATAAAAAATGTCCATTTCTTCATCACTTGCAATATTGGTTGGTGCGTAGCATTGTATAATACTAATATTATGAGGTTTGCTTGTATTCTGACTTTTAAAATGCGATCATTTATTGGGCTGTACCCAATTAGTGCATTTGCAGTTTTTTTCGTGAGAATCATAGCAACTCCGTGACTATAATTTCCTTCTTCTTTTCCAGAAAAAAGAACTGTCTTGTTTTCTTTAGTTATGAAACTTCCATTACTTTTCCAATTGGTCTCACTTATTCCTAGTATTTGAATGTTGTATCTATCCATTTCGTTACAGACAGTATGTAATTTACCCATCTCTTTCATTTTCCTACGTTCCACGTTCGATTTTTAATGTTTCTTAATTGGACATGTTTTCTTTATCTTCTTTGTCTTCCAGATGCATGTTTAACATTGTCAGCCTGGTTGCCCACTGACTAACGCGCCCCTTGATAACCCACGCGACGGGCGATGTGGTATGAATTATCGTTTCTGTATTTAATCATTGGTGTAGAGGTTTGTCAGGAGAAAATAAAAGTTGAGTGGAATCCCCAGGCTCCTTCTCAACTCGCAGTCTCCAACTAATTAGGAGGAACTATCTCTGCCGCTTTTAAAACAGTTACACTGTAATACGCCAGACATATTATTTGGTGAAACCAGTAATCAGTAGAACTGAAGGTGTTTTCACCAGATATCCACTGCCCTGCTGCCGACAGTTTCACCGCAACCCTGGTATAGGGAGCTAATAGGGTGCTATCCTTGTTCAAGGGAACAAGGATAGCACCCTAGGGTGCAGTTTATTGTCTTACCCAGGACAATATATATATATATATATATATATATATATATATATATATATATATATATATATACATACATACATACATATATATATATATATATATATATATATATGTGTGTGTGTGTGTGTGTGTGTGTGTGTGTGTGTGTGTGTGTGACCAATAAACTTTAGTTTCCTTTTGTTCAAGATGTCCAACAGCCGGTCTTTACAATTCATTTTTCTCAGCACTTCATCATTCGTTTTCTTTTCTGTCCAGC
>NC_051393.1:50217215-50218310 GCF_015228065.2 Penaeus monodon | reverse complement strand
TCGCTCCTTCTTTCCTCTTTCCTGTCTCTCTCTCTCTCTCTCTCTCTTTCTCTCTCTCTCTCTTTTTTTTTTTTTTTTTTTCATCTCTTCTTCGTCTGTTCTGTCTCTCTCTCTGTCTCTGTCTCTCTCTCTTTCTCTCTCTCCTTCTCTCTCTCTCTCTCTCTCTCTCTCTCTCTATTTATCTATCTATCTGTCTATCTATCTATCTATCTATGTGTTTGCCTTTGTGTATTACCATAGTTGTTGTTCTTATAACTATCAATATTTTGTTAATTATTATCATCATTGATTTGCCTTTTCTATATCATGTCACTGTCTATTATAATATATAATGTTACGACTATTGTTATCAACCGCATTATTATTATCATTATGATAGTAATAATAATAATAATTATATTATTATTATTATTATCATTATTATTATCAATATTATTATTATTTTAGTTACTATTATCATTGCTATAATAGTTATTATTACCATTGTCATTATTATCATCATTATCATTGTTATTGCTATTGCTGTTATTGCTATAATTATTGTTATTATTATTAACATTATAATCATCAACAGCATTATCATCACTATCATTATCACCATCATCATCGCAGTTATTATTACTGCCATTGTTATTATCATCACTATTATTATTGTCTTTGTTATTTTATCTATTAATAATATAACAACAATAATTATTATCACGATCGCTATGATCATGACCATTAATATACTAATTACTGTCATTATCAATTACTATTAATTACAGCACTAGTTTTCCACAAATTTGCATAAACAGTTCTTAATGCATACTCCCTTATATATAAAAAATATATCTCATGTTCTTATCAACAGTAACTTATTCAATTCCACTTATTTACACAATATTACCCGCCTATTGACTTGCCCCCCCCCAAAAAAAAAAAAAAAAAAAAAAAAAAAACGATGTCTACTTCTGTCGTAACAAAGACTCATTGGTTTTATGAAGATAAAAAAAATCTGATAAACTGTTGATAAAACTTCCGGTATCAAATTATTCCTGTTTCCTTTAATTCGTATTTTTTGTTTATTTTTATCTCTCTATCTTCGGTTGTTTT
>NC_051393.1:50209715-50212215 GCF_015228065.2 Penaeus monodon | reverse complement strand
CATCTCCCTCACCCCCTTCTTTCCCTCGGCTGGTCACGTGTGGGGATTATGATTAAAAAAAAATGAATAAAAAGAAGGATGTACAGGATATAGAAGTACAAAAAATGAGACAAAAAAATGAAATGAAAATAAGAATTAAATAAGATAAAGATAAAAATATAAAGAGATAACACGAAAATGTACGGTATATAAGCAAACTGATTACAAGGAATACACAAAATACGATAATAAAATGTAGTGTATAGATTTTAAAAACTGCACAAGTATAAAACTAAGAGCTATTACTTGATAAAATAATTAGGACAGATTTGCGTCCTGGCTATCACTTACCTCTAAAAAATATTACATTTTCGCCTTTTCCTTCCTCTATTTACTTCTTTTTTTTTTCTTTTAATGCCACTCTTTCAGGAGACATAGAACATTTAACACGTACTCAGAACAACCTCTCATTACCGACACGCAAAACGCACTTCTTTTGTTTTCAAGCGACGCCATTTTGTCTCCATTTTCCTTCGTCCGAATCGCCTGCGTATGAATTATTGCTTATTATTTACACGTTAACGACTTTCGGATGAGGCATTTGCGGTTGCGTTTCGTGCCGGACTTTGCAATGTTGCAGAGAGGAAAGACCGCACAATGCAATGTGCTTTTAGCCTCGACTAATGAAAATGACAGCGTGCTTTGAGTCCGTTATATATTGTCATGGTTAGCGGGTTAATTCCACAGCATTTTATTTTCCTTTTTTATTTTTATTTTTTTTTTGCTTTGCTGGGTGGATGGATGATGGATGAGTGGAGGGGGAGGGGGAGGGGGGGAAGAGAGGAAGTAGAGAGAGCGAAATAGACAAAAAAGGATAAAGAGATAGATAGATAGATAGATAGATAGATAGATAGAGTTAGAATATTCACTGGTTAATTTTCAATATTTTTTTTTTCATGTATATTTTAACACATTTAAACTTTTATTTGTTGGAGAGAATTTACGAAATCAAAATTGCGAATGAAAGTAACGCTTAAATAATAAAACAGGCAATTCGTTGTAATTATTTTAAAATATTCCCTATCTTTACGCATTTCATTACGCAAAATCCTTCCTTAACATAAAAAAGACAATCTTTCTGATAAACGAAGCTAGTGAAAAAGAAAAAGAGAAAAAAAAGGAAAAGGTGATTTACATAGTTTCTTAAATGGAGGAAATACAGTGTACGCACACACACACGCACACGCACACGTACACGCACACACACACACGCACACGCAAACACACGCAACACACACACACACACACACACACACACACACACACACACACACACACACACACACACACACACACACACGCACACACGCACACACGCACACACATATAAATATATACATATATATATATATATATATATATATATATATATATATATATATACATACACACATATATACAGATCATTTATCGTGTCTGCCTCTTACCTTGAAGCAACACACACACACACCAAAATATCGAAAAAAAAGTCCCCCTCCATCCCTCCCCCCTATCTCCTCCCCTCCCACCCACAAAAACAAAAAAAAAAACGAAGAAACAGAAAAGAGAAAGAAATACGAGACTGAACGAGAGACAAGAGAGAGACCAACGACGCCATCTTGGTCTGGGAAACAACGTGGTCTCAATCCCCGAGGGAGAACGGGGGGGGGGGGGGTCCCGGGGGGAGGCAGGGGGGGGGTGTCCCGGGGGTGGAGGCAGGGGGGAGGGAGGGAAGGGGGGAGGGGGGGAAGGAGGGATGGAGGGGGGTGATGGAAGGGAAGGAAGGAGGGAGGAGGGAGGGCAGGAGGGAGGGAGGAGGGAGGGAAGCAAGAAGATGGGAAGGAGGGAGGGAAGGGAGGGAGGATATGGATGGGGAGATATATAGCGAGAGATAGATAGAAAATAAGAGGTGGAAAGAAAGAGAGAGAAAGAGAGCGAGAGATAGAGAGAGAGAGAGAGCGAGAGAGAGAGCGAGAGAGAGAGAGAGAGAGAGAGAGAGAGAGAGAGAGAGAGAGAGAGAGAGAGAGAGAGAGAGAGAGAGAGAGAGAGAGAGAGAGAGAGAGAGAGAGAGAGAGAGAGAGGGAGAATGGAAAGAGGAAAAGAAAAAAGAGAGAAAAGAAAGTATAGGAAAAAGAATGAGAAAAAGAAAGACAGAGAGCGAATGAGAGAATAGAAAAAAGGAGAGAGAAAGAGAGGGAAGAACAGAAAAAGAACGAGAGAAAAAGAGAGAGAGAAAGAGAAAAAGAGAAAAAGAGAGAGAGAAAGAGAGAAAGAGAACATCCAGAGATCCAGACAGACAGACAGACAGACAGACAGACGAAGTGCGAAGGATGAAGAGAGGCAGACAGAGGGACACCCGACTCCTTGGTCATCGCCGATATTTTTTCCCCTCTTTTTCCCCAATGCCTCTCTCAGGAATTGGCAGGTTCTCAAGTTGCCTTTCGTAGGAGTGAAGGATCTGTGGTTAGGATGGGTATAGGTC
>NC_051393.1:50182895-50187895 GCF_015228065.2 Penaeus monodon | reverse complement strand
CACATTGAGAGAGAGTGAGAGAGAGAGAGAGAGAGAGAGAGAGAGAGAGAGAGAGAAAGAGAAAGAGAAAGAGAAAGAGAGAGAGAGAGAGAGAGAGAAAGAGAAAGACAGAGAGAGAAACTGATAAATAAATATATTCGAAATCATTTCCCAATAACAACACCAAGTGAAACCTTAACTTCGCAACCAACATTTCTTGCATTTCCTAAAACCACAACAAATCAAAAAAAAAAAAAAAAAAAAGACAATTTGTTCGGATACCGGTAATTAAGTCGTTAATTAGAGAGATCACAGATACGCATCCGGCCGCCATCTTGTCTGTTCGTTCGAGAATATTCCGTACCCTGTGCTTATTGGTTTGTTTATTTGTTTATCTGATTGTTTATAATTACTATTATCATTATTATTATCATTTTAATTAATATTATCATTATCATCATTACTATTATTATCATAATCATCATCATCATCATCATCATCATTGTTATTGTTATTGTCATTATCATTACTCTTATTACTATTATTATTATTATTACCATCATCACCATCATCATCATCCTCACCATCATCATCATTATCATTCCTTTTATTACTTAGTCTCTATGCTATAATAACATTAGCAATATCGATATATTTTCGCGCTGATCTGTATTATTAATCGTAGCGTGAGATTTGTGTTGACTTTGCGCTGCGTCGCGACAACTGAAGATCGAGGTGCGCGGTTGGTGGAGGGAGGGAGGGGGAGGGGGTGGGGGAAGGGAGGAGGGAGGGGGAATAGGGAGGGGGAGGGGGGAGGAAGGGAGGGGGAAAAGAGGATGGGGGAGAGAGGGAGAGAGAAGGGGGAAGGGGAAAAGGAGGAAGGGGGGGAGAAGGAGAGAAAGAAGGAAGATGGAAAGACGAAGAGAAAGGAGGGAGGGAGAAAGAGGGAGAGGAAGGAGGAAGGGGGGAAGAAAGGTGAAATAAGGGAGAAATGGAATAAAGGGAGGAAGAGACGGTGAAAAGAGGGGAGGAGGAATGGGTAGAAGAAAGGTAGAGAGGTAAAGACGAAATCGGATTGAGAAAAAAAAAAATGAGAGAAAGAGAGAAAGAAGGGAGAGGAAATCGGAATTCAGGAAGCAGGAAAGGGAAGGAAGGAACCAAAGGGAAGAGGGAAGCAGAAGGGAAAAGCAGCGTTGCCAATCACCCCCCCCCCCCACTTCCCCACACGTGAGCTCGAGAGAAGCAGAGCGTCACTGTGTCCACAACGGGCGAACACCCTTGCACCCACCCCCTCCCCCTCCCTCTACCTCTCCCCTAAGCCCTCCCACTCCCCCTCCCTCTCCCCTAACCCCCTAACCACCTCAGAATCCCTCTTCCTCTCCCCTATCCCCAACCTTCCCTCACCCACCCCCACTTCCCCTTAACCGCCCCCACCCCCCACCCACCCCCACTTCCCCTTAACCGCCCCCCACCCCACCCACACACCACCCCACCCACCCACACACACGAAATCACCCTTACACACTGAAGAGAAGCCACGTGTCACGCTGATTCTGTCCGCTGCCCGACACTTGAATTTTTAACAAGCGGTTTCCCTTCCCGACTCGCATGCGCACGCGAGCGACAACTTGAGGGTGAGAGAGAGAGAAAAAAAATGAATGGTGACTTGCGTTCGGTGACGTAATGTGTTGACAGAAGAAGAAGAAAAAGGAGGGAGGGAGGGAGAGGGAGAGAGAGAGAGAGAGAGAGAGAGAGAGGAGAGAGAGAGAGAGAGAGAGAGAGGGGAGAGAGAGAGAGAGAGAGAGAGAGAGAGAGAGAAGGAGAGGGAGTGAAAGAGAGAGAGAGGGAGAGAAAGAAAAAGAGACAGAGACAGAGAGAGAGGAAGAGAGAGAGAGAGAGAGAGAGAGAGAGAGAGAGGAGAAAGAGAGAGAGGAGAGAGAGAGAGAGAGGAGAGAGAGAGAGAGAGAGAGAGGGAGGAGAAGAGAGGGGAGAGGAGGGGAGAGAAGGGAAAAAAGAGAGAGAGAAAGAGAGAGAGAGAGGGGACAAATTAGAAATTAAAAGTTTGGTTTGCAGGTAAATGTTGGCAAGTGATTTAATGCACTTGGGATATGTTTTCCCTTAGGTCAATTAGTTTATGAAACAAGGAGTTATAACAAAACCACAATTAACCGCAGTTTTTTTTTTTGACTTTCACCCAGTGTATCCACTTATTTCTGCATTTCGTTATTCTTAATTATATTATTAGTCTTAAAGCTATTTTTATATTTTCTCCTATTTCATGCTGATCTAAATCACCTAAATTGTTTCTACGATTCATCACTATAATTCAAATATATATCTTATGAATCATCACTATAATTCAAATATATCTTATATCATCACTATAATTAAAATATGTATCTTATGTATCACTCTAATTCATATATATATTATATATATATATATATATATATATATATATATATATATATATATATATATTATATAACTATAATTCAAAGATCCCATGTATATAATTCACATATATTAATATATCATATATAATTGATATATCTCTTATGTATTATAAATAATTCACATATATATTATGTATCATCACACATAGAAATACATCACATGATCTACCGAGATTTGCTTAATCAAAGTGATTATTCTTCATTGATCGCTGGACATATGGCTTCTGAATAATCTATGACAACTGCACATATCATGCAGGTGCATTGTTGGCTATTTTCTGAACTGCATAATGTTGTGATCTTTATTGCATATTATTTAGTATCATGTATTAAGAATGATGGTAATAATGGTGATGATATGGTGATGATGGTGGTGGTGATGGTGATGAAAATCATAATGATAATAATATCAGTTTAGTAAAATATTTAGCTAACATGCCTTAAGGAAATAAACCAAACCCATCTTTTTTTCAATGGAATACATTTGAAAATATAACCCAAATATTTACAAGCATTTTTTTTTTTGTCTTTTCTATCCATGAACTTTTCACTCACCCTTTCTGAGAAAACAAACACCGTTATACCTGATGGTCGCTATAGCAAGTTATTATTGTTTGTTGTTGTGGAGTCTCATCAGCTCAGCACGTGTGTCCTATGCCTGGGGGAGTGGGGGGGGGGGGGTAGGTGGGGGAGTGATTACTTAATATCTGCATAAGTAGTGTGTATGCATATTTGTGTGTGGAGAGAGGGGAGTCACGTTATTGTCATGGTGTCACGTTATTGTCATGGTGTCACGTTATTGTTATGGTGTCACGTTATTGTTATGGTGTCACGTTAATATTATGGTGTCACGTTATTGTCATGGTGTCACGTTATTGTCATGGTGTCACGTTATTGCCATGGTGTCACGTTATTGATATGGTGTCACGTTATTGTCATGGTGTCACGTTATTGTCATGGTGTCACGTTATTGTCATGGTGTCACGTTATTGTCATGGTGTCACGTTATTGTCATGGTGTCACGTTATTGTCATGGTGTCACGTTATTGATATGGTGTCACGTTATTGTTATGGTGTCACGTTATTGATATGGTGTCATGTTATTGTCTTGGTGTCACGTTATTGTTATGGTGTCACGTTATTGTCATGGTGTCACGTTATTGCCATGGTGTCACGTTATTGATATGGTGTCACGTTATTGATATGGTGTCACGTTATTGATAAGGGCGATTCTCGATAGTGGTTTGCATGTGAATGGCGAATGAAAGGAGAATGAAACAGAAGAACGAAATATATAAACAACGCAACGACCTTATAAATAACTCCCGTGATTTTTAATTAATTAATCAATTTTCCATTTATTTATTTATTTTGCCATGACCTTCCCGCCACCGTCAAGTTATCCTCAGCGTTCAACTCCCAAACTCCCGTCGCTTATTCTCACCGTCTTCATAAACACCGCCTTTACACGAGATCTCACGCCCATAAGGTCAAGCCTGATGATTTGACCTTTTCATCTGACCTTTGTCCCCTCGTAAGCCACGCCCACTTCCAACCGTCACCTTACCGACGCAGTGTTACAAAGGGGGGGGGGTCAAGTCACCCGCTTGTCCAGTGTTACCAAAGAAGTGTGTTTTCGTGATTTTTTTTTTGTTTCTTGTTTTTGTTTATTATTATTTATATCATGTTCTGTTTATTTATATAATGATTAATATAATTTTCTGCTTATTTGTATCATCATTTTTATAATTTTCTGTTTATTTGTATCATTATTCATATAATTTCTGGGAATTGTGTTAAATTTGAGTTACATAATAGATTCATTTATGCTAAATTTATATAATATTTTGACACTGAAGAGATATTTAGTTACAAGGAAAGGCAATGAACTATTTTCAGTGCATAATAGCGATGCATATTCTCAACTAAATAATGCAAATTGTATCCATACTAATATTCATAACAACAACAATCAAACTCAATGATTTCCTCACTCCCCCCCCCCCTCAAAAAAAAAGAGAAAGAAAAAAAATTCAAAAGCTGAAATAAAACAAGGGACAGTTTCAAACAAACTCTCAAAGTGGCCGGCAGTTCGGGGGGTGTGACATTAACAGGTATTATCACTGTGAAGGTAACTGTGCACCTGGAGAGCGGGGAGTAACCTATTAGTAACCCGTCCTTCTGCAGCGTGACATTCACCTCAAGGGGAGCCACCTATTTTTTCTCTCTCTCTCTCAGTTATCTGTGTCACTTGAGGCAAGAAATGAGAAGTTTCTCTCTTTTTTGCCTTTTCTCTCTTTCTCTGTCTGTCTGTCTGTCTGTCTGTCTGTCTCTCTCTCTCTCTCTCTCTCTCTCTTTCTCTCTCTCTCTCTCTCTTCTCTCTCTCTCTCTCTCTCTCTCTCTCTCTCTCTCTCTCTCTCTCTCTCTTTCTCTCTCTCTTTCTCTTTCTCTCTCTTTCTCTTTCCCACGAAGGGACAGAAACTTTGCGTGGGAATTTCGGGGAAACTAGAGGTGTGGAGAAAAAAAGAAGTTATTTATATATTTTTTTTATTCTAATTTATATTA
>NC_051393.1:50165395-50170395 GCF_015228065.2 Penaeus monodon | reverse complement strand
CTAGGTCACGTGACGATCTGTTATGGGCGTAGGTCGTGGATGTTTAGCGAACATTTATGACGTAACGCGACCTAGTAACGCAGAAGGGATAAATCACATGTTCGGACACTGCCATGGGTGTGTTTACGGGCGGCTGTGTGTGTGTGTGTTTGTTTGCGTGCTCGTGTGCGTTTGTTGGGTTGTTTGTATGTGAATGTGTGTGTGCGTGTGTGTGCGTGCGTTTTCTCGTTTTTTTTTCTTTGTTTGTTGGGATGTTTATGTTTGTTTGTGTTTTTTTGTGTGTGTATGTTTGTTTGCGTGTGTGTATGTGTGTTTTTGTGTATATTTGTTTGTTGGTTTGTGTGTGGGCTTTTGTGCGTGTGTGTGCATCTCCGTGTATACTTGTTTGTTAGCTTGTGTGTTTATTTTGTGTGTGCATTTGTTTGTGTATGTATCTCTGTGTATACTTGTTTGTTGGTTTGTGTGTGCGTAGATACATATTTGCATATATTTTAGCAAAATGTAAGTGTAACTTGAATTTGGATAACTTCTTTCCTCAATGGCAGTGTTGAAATCTCCAGTGTTCAACATTGCAACACATTCAGAGTTTCCTTTCAATATGGGTTCTTGTGGGAATTAATTGATAATGACTTTATCAAAGACTAGGGATAAACAATAAAAATAAAATAATAAGAATGATAAAAAACACCTTGATTGTCATTAATACACTAAAAATAAGCAACGACTGATATGAAAAACCACTTTGACTACGAAAACAATAATAATCTAAATGTATGCTCATTATTGGTACCACACTAATAACTACTAAACATACCATACCTTTCACACTTTCACAACAATACCCAGTACTACCATATCTACCGTACCAGAAGCTAACAACCATTGATACTACCATACTCACTACACACTACCACCCAACAATGGTACCATATCTACCACACACCATCAACCAACGATAAAAACATTCCTACCACACACTTCTACCAACAGCCAGCAATGGTACCATATCTACCACACACCATCAACCTCACCAAGCTACCCAAACCTATGAATGGTCAGAGTGACAAACGCTTACACACTTCCGTAACCGTTTACCCCCATCCCCCACCCCCCGCCCCCTCTACAAACTCACCCCACCCCCCTCTTCCTCTCATTCATCATTTCTTCGGGTTGTCATTCAAAAACGCATGACAGCAGTGGTGTCGTCAGGCAGGCAGGCAGTTATGGTGTTGCCATGCATACACACACATAAGCACACACACATATATAAACACACACACACACACACGTAAACACACACACACACACACACACACACACACACACACACACACACACACACACACACACACACACACACACACACACACGTAAACACACACATACGCTCACACACACAAATGTATTTCCTTCCTGTCTGTGGCACGTGACTTGCAGTTTGTGGTGAAAAAAGAAATTGATTTTTTGAAATAGATTTTTTCCATTGTTACTATGATTATCATTATTATTTTTGTTATCACCACCATTATTGTTACTATCATTATTATTATTCGTATTAGTATTATCATCTTTATTGATACCATTAACATTATTATATTCCTTATTATTATCATCATTATGACTACTACTGTTATTATATATATATTATATATATATATATATATATATATATATATATATATATAGATAGATAGATAGATAGATAGATAGATAGATAGATAGATAGATAGATAGGGAGAGAGAGTATAAGAAAGAGAAAGAGAAAGATAGAAAGAAAAAAAAAAGAGAGAGAGAGAAACAGAAACAGAAAGACAAAGAATCAAAGAAAGAAAACAAAAATAGAAAGAAAGAGAGAAATAGATCGCGCGAGCAAGCGAAAAAACAAGAAAAGAAAAAAAGAAAAAAAAACCCAGCTTCCGTCCACCTCCAGATCACCCGAAGCGGCTAATGATCAGTGTAGGAATCACCGGACACTGACAATTATACATACCGCGGACGCCGCTTCCCCTCCCCTCCTTCACCCCTTCCATCCCCCTCCTTCACCCCCCTCCTTCACCCACTCCCTCTTCCACCACCCCTCCTTCACCCACCCCCTTCCACCCCACCTCCTTCCACCCCCCTCCTTCACCCACTCCCTCTACCACCCCCCTCCTTCCACCCCCCTCCTTCACCCACTCCCCCTTCCACCCCCCTTCTTCACCCCCTCCCCCTTCCACCCCCCATCTTCACCCCCTCCCCCTCAACCTTCAACACCCCTTCCCCCTTCCCCTCCCCTCCCCCCCTTCCTCCAGTCCTCCCCCGTCTGTACCTCACACTTAATTCACAATTTTTTTTTCAGATATATTTTTTCTATTCTCAATGACTATTACTATATTTTTTTCTATTTTCATTAATTGTTTTTTCTTCTATTCTCATTATAACTATATATATTTTTTTCTATTCTTATACCTTACTCTATTTTTTTGCTTACTTCAATTAATATTCCAAATTCATTCAAATTGGTCTCAGATTCGCCGAAATCCCATTTCCGCTATTTCCTATTTCCTATTTCTGTGTATTTTTCTTTTCCATCTTCATCTCCCGTTCCTCGTCTATATCTCTTTCTTTTATTCCAGCTTCTCCTTCACTCTCCCTTTATCTTCTCTCATCCTCTTCTCCACCCTGTGCACTCTCCTCTTTTCTTTCTCCACTTTCTTATTCTCCCTCCTTCGCCCTCTTCGCTCTCCCGTTTTATTTCATCTTTTCCCCTCCTCCATCCTCTCTACTCTCCCTCATTCCCTCGCGACCCTCTCTACTATTCCCAATTCCACCTTTCCACTCTCTCTCATTCCCCTCTTCCATCCTCTTCACTCTCCCCCATTCCACCTTTCCCCTCCCTCATTCCCCTCTTCCACCCTCTTCACTCTCCCTCATTCCCCCTTTCCACCCTCTTCACTCTCCCCCATTCCACCTTTCCCCTCTCCCTCATTCCCCTCTCCCACCCTCTTCATTCTCCCTCATTCCCCCTTTCCATCCTCTTCACTCTCCACCATTCTCTTTCCTCCACCCTCCCCGCATCCCACTCCTCCACCCTTTTCACTCTCCCCCTTTCCCTCCTCCTCCTCCCTCTCTACTCTCCACCATTCCCTCCTCCTCCATCCTCTCTACTCTCCCCCGTTGCACCTTTCCCCTCTCCACTCTTCCCCATCCCCCCTCCTCCTCCCTCTCTACTCTCCCCCATTCCACCTTTCCCCTCTCCACCCTCCCCCATCCCCCCTCCTCCATCCTCTTCACTCTCCACCATTCTCTTTCCTCCACCCTCCCCGCCCTCCCCTCATCCCACTCCTCCACCCTTTTCACTCTCCCCCTTTCCCTCCTCCTCCTCCCTCTCCACTCTCCCCCATTCCCCCTTTCCCCTCTCCACCCTCCCCCATCCCCCTTCTTTCCTACCAGTGTCACCCTGTCCCTTTCTCCAGCACATTATAAACGACCTCTTTAAGCTTAATAAGGTAATTAGGACCAATATCCCTCGACATGGAAGGGATAATTAGAGGATAAACAACCCTTAAGAAGGTTTTAATAAATCATTAGAGAGACATTGGTCGAATTGAATCATTAAATCGCATGATTGATCACCTGTGGATTAAAGAGAATTATCGTAGTCAAGTAGCAAGTGGATTAATGTACAGAAAGATTAGACGTGAATAGATAATAATAAAGTATTTAAAGAATAGTATAAGAATGGATAATAATATCGTAAAGGTAATAAGAGAATCTAATAAAAATCAAGATTATGTGAAGATAAACAGAATCTAAAAGTAGTGGTATTAAACGCTATATCTGATCCTATGTTAGAGAACATGCGTTTTGATGTATTTATTTCTCAATTTTTCATTACCGTTTTTCGAGCCCCCCCCCCCTTTCTACTGTCTCTTCCCTTGAACCGTATTCATGTTGACGAATGTATAAAAGGTATGAATGAGAATGAATATCTTCACAATACAAGAGATGTATTTGACCGGTTTCGATTATATCTTCGTCTGCGTGTATTTCTGACGAAGATATAATCGAAACCGGTCAAATACATCTCTTGTATTGTGAAGATATTCTCATTCATACCTTTTATAGTCTCTTCCCTTGTAACGAGGTAGGCCTACAGCGTCATGTAACATGTCACGTAATCAGCTCGTCCTCTCCCCCCCCCCCCCTCCCTTAATGAAGAATGTATAAGAACCTCCTTCCATGCAGAGACAAATCGGTATGTTATTGTGCATATTATCGTGTGATGAATAACAATATACGGTTCCATATATATATTCCTCTCTGTGATCAGTGATTGGGTTTCCCCTCTTCTGAGTGTTTTTCATATATTTATTTCCCCATTTTTCCCCCTTCGTTCCCCTTTTTTTATCCGCTTCCCCCCCCCTTCCCTGGTCCAGCACATATCCACGTGCGAGAGAGAGAGAGAGAGAGACACCGCATGTAACACCCTCTAATTATCATATTTACTTTCCCACAAGCGGTCGGGGTGTGGTATTGGACAGATAACCAGAGTATTTGAGACGAAGATTTTTTTTTTTCTTTTGCTATATTTCACTCTCGCAACAGATAAAATGCATCATCGCCTGCTTTGTACGGTTCGACACCTTCCCACTGGCCCTCCCTCCTCACTCCACCCCTCCTCCCCTTCCCCTGCTCTCCGCTCTGAATCGTGCAGGGTCCGTCCATCGGCGGCGTCATCGGTATGACCCCTCGCCCCCCCTTTCCCTTCCTCCTCCCCCTCTCCCCTCCTCGCCCCATTCTTCCCTTCCTCCCCCTCCTCGCCCCATTCTTCCCTTCCTCCTCCCCTCCCCTCTCAAACCTTACTTCCTGAGAGACCTGGCGGGCGAGCGCGGACGTCGTGATTGTGGTCCCCGTCAGAGCTCAGTCATCAGGTAGTTCCCGCACAGGTGAGGCGTGCGCTGGACGAGGCCCCTCCCTTCCCCTCACGACCTACCTGCCCTCCCCCCGCCTCTCGCACC
>NC_051393.1:50145395-50152895 GCF_015228065.2 Penaeus monodon | reverse complement strand
GGGCGGTGATTGTGGTCATATAAGGAATATCAGTGACTGTCAGTGAGATCATTGAAGAAATAATGGTACTTGAAGTGTCTCGCCGTGATGGACGTGTCTGCGTGACCAGCGAAAGATGTCTAATATCGTAAAAAAAAGAAGAGAGAGAGAGAGAAAAAAAAAAATAATGATTCTGTTTTTTTTTTCGATATTGGTCTGACGTTGGCGACAATCGCACTTATCGCAAATGAGTGTTTTGAAAGGTTTGGTTTTTGGGAGCGAGTAGTTTTGGGCCGAGACAATGCAAAGGGGTCGTTGCGGACACGTCACGGCAATGAATGATTCCATTCTTTATCTTTTTTTTTAAAGAAACGAAGCCTTTTCTTAATGGGTCAACGATGATGACCAAACGTCTTTGTAACCTGATAAAATCCAGCGACATTTACCATTTAGGTCACTGGCGTTCGGGCGAGAGAGAGAGAGAGAGAGAGAGAGAGGAAAAAAAAAGTAGCGAAAGAAAAAAAAAAAAACGTTTGACCTCGCGCTCTCTTACGGGAAACTTTTTAATCCCCGCGGACGTTATTTGTGATCGCGCGGGAAATTTCGCTCGAGATGTCACGTGGTCTGGCGTGACATCTCTCGGGTGTCCGACATGAGGAGACTTTCTCGCACTCACCTAGGGCTTTCCAGTCTAATTACTCCAATTAATGTCTTAGAAGTACAGTAACTGCCTTTAAAAAAGCGAAATGTTAAGTATATTCGATCTGTGGTCGTTTTCCCTTCCGGCGTCACTTCTCCGTGAAGATATGCATAATACTGACAGGAATAATATATGACATTTCACAGTGCCCGTAACTAACGCAAGGCAGAGTGCTGACTCGCTCCGCCATGGCCGTCGAGGCTGCTGTTTCCCCCGCCCTCCGCGGCCGCCGCTCCTCAACGGACCCATCACGCTACGCTGACTTCCGTGACCTTTGACCTGTCCGCATCCTACGTGTTGACGCTCGCCTTTCCACTCTCAGGCTCTCGTAAACAGGCATGCACGAATGCACACATAGACACACACACACACACACGCGAGCGGTGACACACTCACACGGTTCTCTCTCTTTCACACTCTCTCTCTCTCTCTTCCTCTTTCTCTCTCGCTCGCACACCCAACCCCGAGGCGCCGCGGACACCTGTGGCGATAGTCATTGTCGTGACCTAGTGCCGAAGGGTCGTTGGCGATGCTGCTGCTCCTCCTGGCGGTGGCGCTGACGAGGACGATCCGGAATTAGTGTTTTATTAGCGTTTGTCTCGAATAGTGTCTCTCTAAGGTGCGTGTTTCATTGGTGCTTCGTGGAATCGATTTCGAAACTTGGTGATTCAGTTGGCGTTTTGTGCTTGCGGGATTGATTGATGATTGCGCTGGTCGGTTGTTAATGATGGTTGATGGCATTTGATGTGATAAGTGATGACTGTTTAGTGTTTTTCTCGGAATTGATGCGAAGATTGATAGTTTCCGTGGTGAGTTTTAAGTGTAATTAGGGTGAGAGGACGTGTGGCTTGGTGTTTTTGAGTACGATATGAACGTGTGATGACTGGGAATGATGCATGATTAATCTTATTTATCATAGGCGCGGTCATTTTAGAATATGAATAACATGTTTAGCATCATTTTAGTAATTGTTTTCTCTCTCATTGTTGACAGAGCTACGCCGTGTTCAGCGCTCCCTCCCCCGTGGCCACGATGCAGTCAGCACCTTCTGGAGGCTTCAGCTTGTACCCGCGGGCGCCAGTGTCCGTGGTGCCGCCCGCTCTCCTCACTTACCAGATGCTAGCCTCACAGCCCCCGCGGGATCCTCCCCCCACCTACCCTCTCCTGCATTCCTCATTCTTCCTCCCCATCCACCACGGCCGCAGCCCGGCCCTCTCGCCTCACTCGCCGAAGGAGGCCGAGGAGAAATCCGTGCCGGTCCTTCCGTCTTCCCCGAGGGCGCAGGCCGCAGGGGACTCTGCCAGGAGCTCCCCCGCCTCCTCGCCGCGGCTCTCCGCCACCCACGCCTCCCTCAAAGTCACAGCCGTCATCGACGCGGCGGCGGACATACCGGCTGCCGCGGACGTCGCCGAACTGCGGCTGGCCAGACGACCGGACGCCGAGGACGACAAGAGAGAGCTTCCGCTCGACCTCACGACCAAGCGGCGGCTGGAGGGCGAGGACGGCGCTGTGACCTCCAGCCACTCCGACAGCGAAGCGCCCGACGCCACGAGCGACGACAGATTCCGCTCAGAGAAGCCCGAGAGCCAGGCGGAGGTGGTGAGACCGAAGCCCAGACAAGACCATCCCTTCCTGAGAATAAGCGACTTGTTGAAGGACTCGCCGACGACGACCTCTGCGCCGCCGACGACGCCTCCGCAGGTTCAGAGTGATGCTCCTACGAAGCTGCCTCTCGTCTACCCTCGACCCCTCCATCCCGCGGCCTTGCTGGACATGTACAGGTCCTTGGACCGCAGCGCGTTCATGGCGGGGAGCTGCCTCCCTCCCCCCCGCTATCCCCTCTTCGGCTCTCTGTTCCCCCCGGCGAGCCTCCCCCCCGTCACTCCCGCGAGGTCGGTCGGCCTCGACTTCTTCAAGAGCCACCTCCCGGCCACTCCTCGCCACTACGCGGACCTCGGCCGGCCCTACAGCGACCTCCTGGCGCCGCACACGACTCGCAGCGCCAAGGACAGGTACACGTGCAAGTTCTGCGGCAAGGTGTTCCCGCGCTCGGCCAACCTGACGCGGCACCTGCGGACGCACACGGGCGAGCAGCCGTACAAGTGCAAGTACTGCGAGCGCTCGTTCAGCATCTCGTCCAACCTGCAGCGCCACGTCCGCAACATCCACAACAAGGAGAAGCCGTTCAAGTGCCCGCTGTGCGACCGCTGCTTCGGCCAGCAGACCAACCTCGACCGCCACCTCAAGAAGCACGAGGAGGAGGGCCCCAACCCTCCCGACTCGCCCGAAGCGCCCGAGATCCCCGACTCGAGCGTGGCGTCCCTGTCGAGCAGCAGCGCGGCCGATCTGGACGCCGACAGACTCGACGTGGACACCGACGAGGAGATCAAGCTGGAGATCACGGCGGTGCCGGCGAGACTCGTTTCCGGAAGCTGCGCCGCCGACAACAGCGCGCCCGAGGAGCTGCACGCCGCGGCGCCCGACGAACCGCCGGCGAAGCGCTCCAGAATAGAATAGCGCGTCGGCCTCTCACTCAGATAGACCTAGTCCTAGATAGTCCTTTGTTTAGTTCGACGCCCTTATTTGTTGTTTGTTAATTTGTACAGCTGTACAGTGACTTGCAAATCGGTAAATGATTCAGAGATGTCTAGTCTATTACAAAAAAAAAAAAAAAAAAAAAAAAAAAAAACAGAGGGGAATCTAGAATCCCCTTCACTGCCAACTTTGACACAAAGTAATCACTAGACATTAAAAGTGCACTTAAATAGATAAACATATTTTTTTTTCTATATAATCTAGTCATGAAAAGTACCTCACCAAAGACAGTTTTTCTTTTTTCTTCATTATGACAAATCCAAACGAAACCGCGAAAAAGGTGAATTGTGTTTTGTTGGAAAATTTCATCCGTGTCCTAACCTGACGTTCTTGTAGTTTTAAGTCAACGGAGGCTAGATCCTTTTTTATCCATGACTTTTTATGCCATTCCTGAAGAATATTTAGTGATATGTTTGTATGTAAATAGACGAAAGGGGTAAATAAAAAGATATTCATTGATGTGGATTGTTTATTGTATTGCCTATGATGAGCTTTCTCATACACGTTCACGGCTGTGGTTGTACACATGAAGACGTAAACATGCACATGTACACCAAATCCCCCCCCCCCCCCCCCCTACTTGTACAAAGACGCACACATGGGCAGAAACACACTTGATAAATATATAAATCATATATTACCATAAAAGAGGAGAGAACTATTGTCCTTCTTATAAAAAAATCTAATTCTTAACAATACACGCACACAGAAAGAACAATATTTACAGAAAAAAAAAATACGGAAAGACCAATATTTACAGAAAAAAGGTTACCACGAGGAAGTCGCGTTTACTTGAGTCTCCCGTCAGAAAATGACGTAAATATCCATTTTCTTTTTCTCTCTTTTAAAAAACATATAAACACCAGAAGTATAATTCTATAAGACAAAATAAACCACATTTAGCTATTCAAAAAATACAGACTTAATAAACACGAGAAGATAAAGGATAAGACTTATTTTGAACTAGAAAATAAAACGAAACCAAAACGCATATTGTTTAATCGCATCACTGACTTCCCGGGGAAAGCTGGCCGCGTGAGTGGGTGTTGTTGATAGTGAATATCTGTGTTTGTTTCATCTTCAACAGAACATGTCAGGCTTAGTGGCATATCTCCGTCATGCTAAGGAAACACTGGTGAGTAGAAGAGAGAGGGAGAGAGGTAAAAGAGGGAGAGAGAGAGGGAGAGAGAGAGGGAGAGAGAGAGGGAGAGAGAGAGGGGAGAGGAGAAAAGGAGAGAAGAGAGAGAGGAGTGAGAAGAGATGAGAGGAGAGAGGAAGAACGGGGGGAGAGGTTAGAGGGGGACGAGGGAGAGAGAGGAGAGAGAGGAAGAGAATGGGGGGGAGAAGAATAAAGAGGAGGGGAGAAAAGAAAAGAAAAAGAGAATAAGAAAAGGGGAAGAAAAGGGGGGGGGATTGAAAAGGAGAGGGGGAGAAAAGAAAAAAAAGAGAATAAAGGGAAAAAAGAGAGAGAGAAAGGAGAAAAGAGAAGAAAAGGCAACAAGAAAAAAAAGAAGAAGGAAAAGAAAGAAAAAAAAGGAAATAGAAAAAAGAAAAGAAAAAAGGAAAGAGAGAAGAAAGAAGAGAGAAGAAAGAGAAGAAAGGAAAGAAGAAAAGAAAGAGAAGGGGGAAAAAAAAAGAAGGGAAGAAAGAAAACAGAAGGAGAGAAGAAAAGGAGGAGAGAGAGAGGGGGAAAAAAAGGGGAAGAAGGGGAGGGAGGAAAGAGAGAGGAGAGAGGGAGAGCTGGGAAAAAAAAGAGAGGGAGAGAATGGAGAGAGAAGAGAGGAGAAAAACCCTGGAGAGGGGAGGAGAGGAGAGAGGAGGGAGAAATGGAAGAGAGAGAGAGGAGAGGAAGGGAGAGACGAGGAGAGGGAGAGAGAGAGAGAAGAGAATAGAGAGAGAGGGGGAAAGGGGGGAAAAAAAAAAAAATTTAAAAAAAAAAAAAAAAAAAAAAAAGGGGGGGGGGGGGGGGGGGGGGGGGGGGGGAGAGCCGGGGGGGGGAAAAAAAAATTTTAAAAAGGGGAGGGGAGAGAGAAAGAAGGGGGAAAAGGGGGGAGAGGAGTAAAAAAAAAGGAACAAGAACACATGATGCAACACTGATAACTGCATGTGTATACGAGTGTTGTTACAGAGCATTAACATTCCACTGATCGTCCTTTATAGCAAAATTATATGCGCTTTACACATATACATACATACATACATACATTTTTTTTAACGGTATGTTCATGTTTGAGCCGCCGTGGTCACAGCATGATTCTTAATTGTAGTTTTCATGTTGTGATGCTCTTGGAGTGAGTACGTGGTAGGGTCCCCAGTTCCTTTCCACGGAGAGTGCCGGTGTTACCTTTTTAGGTAATCATTCTCTCTATTTTAGCCGGGCTTGGGACCACCACTTCCTTCCTTCCATCCTTCCTTTCTTTCTTCCCTCCCTCCCTCCCTCCCTCCCTCCTTTCTTCCTTCCTTCCTTCCTTTCTTCCCTCCTTCCCTCCCTCCCTCCCTCCCTCCCTCCCTCCCTCCCTCCCCCCTCCCTCCCTCCCTCCTTCCTTCCCTCGCTCCCTCCTTCCTTCCTTCCTCCCCTCCCTCCCTCCCTCCTCTCCTCCCTCCCTCCCTCCCTCCCTCCCTCCCTCCCTCCTCTTCACTCATTAAAACAACCCTCTATTTCTTCGTGACAGAGCTCCTGCAAGAAGGTCCAAGTCGTCATGGGGAATGAGGCTTGTGACCTCGACTCCGCCGTCAGTGCCATCACCTACGCCTTCCTCCTGCACTCCCTAAGGGCGGTGAGTGCCAAGCAGTGCCATTCGGATACGGTGGAAGGTAAAGTCATGTGGAATTAGTGAGATGGTGTACCAACACGACCCCGCAACCTGAAGTTCAGTGTAGTTTGGGTCATACCAGGTTCCACAGCCATGCCCTCGCTCAACGGGGCAGCGGATTCCCCTCGTTCCTTAAGCCGCCCAATTCGGAACCGAAATCAGCATTTCCTTATCGTCCAGACGACCACGACAACGACAGCAGAAGGACTACCCAAAATTTAGCCTACCGTCCCCCCTTTTGATCTCCACTTCACCTCCGGCACTCAACCTGTGGGCACACATACCCATAACAATGACTCTCATAAGGAGATATAGACCAGTCCAAATAGTAGATGCCAAACCATCTACTATAATGGTGCCGTCGAGCGCGAACGTACGCGACCATGTGGTATGAAGATATGGTCGTATATATTGCCATTGGGATATGTAGGAGGTAGTGCCATGTAGGGTCTCGGGGTTAGTGCCATGTAGGGTCCTGCAATTAGTGCCATGTAGGGTCCTGCAATTAGTGCCATGTAGGGTCTAAGAGTCAGTGCCATGTAGGGTCCAGGCGTTAGTGCCATGTAGGGTCCAGGGGTTAGTGCCATGTAGGGTCCAGGAGTTAGTGCCATGTAGGGTCCTGGAGTTAGTGGCAGTGTACGAGAAGGTGCTCTGCCATGTGGTGTTGTATAAGCTAAGAAGATAAAAAAAAAAGAGTGCCATTTGGTTACGACAAGATAATGTCATGCAGTGTCAATCGTTTAACGCCATGAAGTGTGTCATACAAAGTCGATCATTTACTACCATGAAATGATAGGAATGAGAGAAATAATATTGAGAGAATAATATCAAGAGAAATGTCCTCATCCCTACCCAAAGGCGTAGGAGGTCGTGGGTGCCACTCTCTGTTACAGTGCCAAGTAGAGGTAGAAGCTCAGGTCCTTGTCAGTGATGGTAGTGTTACGTAGAACCAAATTCTTTCCTTTTTTGGCCATATCCTTGCGGTATTTTTGGGTCGTTTTTCAGCGATGTTCGCTCTCTTAACATTTTGGAATCCTGATTTTTCGTGGTCTTCTTTTTCTTTTTCTTTTTTTTCTTCTTCTTTTTCTTCTTCTTCTTCTTCTTCTTCTTCTTCTCATTATTATTATTATTATTATTATTATTATTATTATTATTATTATTATTATTATTGTTATTATTATTCCTATTGTTATGATGATGATGATGATGATGATGATGATGATGATGATGATGATGATGATGATGATGATGATGATGATGATGATGATGATGATGATGATGATGATGATGATGATGATGATGATGATGATGATGATGATGATGATGATGATGATGATGATGATTAATAATAATAATAATAATAATAATATTATTATTATTATTGTTATTATTATTATTATTATTATTATTATT
>NC_051393.1:50127895-50132895 GCF_015228065.2 Penaeus monodon | reverse complement strand
TATTATTATTATTATTATTTTTATTATTATTATTATTATTATTCCTGGTTGGAATACCCCCCCCCCCCCCGTATTACCCTCTGAAAATCCCACCTTTTGAGAAACTGTCTCGTTTGGAAGTAAACATTCGATAATTTGTGGATAGCAATCATTGGATAGTCTGTCAATAGCAGTCTTTGGATAGTGTGTGGATAGCAGTCATTGGATGGTCTGTGGATAGCAATTATGTGTGGATAGTAATCATTGGATGGTCTGTGGATAGCAATCATTGGATAGTCTGTCAATAGCAGTCATTGGATGGTCTGTGGATAGCAATAATGGATAGTGTGTGGATAGCGATCATTGGATAGTAGTTCCACTGCCTATTGGTAATAGACTGTTTCCTTTCCTATATCAACGGGTGTATTTTTAGCGTCCTTTGTTGTAAGAAATAACTATTATTTAATTTCATTATTGTTTCACATTAATAATAATAATAATAATAATAATAATAATAATAATAATAATGATAATAATTCATAATAATAATGATAATAATAATAATAATAATAATAATAATAATAATAATAATAATAATAATAATAATAATTCATACTAATGATAATTCGTAATAATAATAATTACTGATGATAATTCATAGTAATTTCATTATTATTCACTAACTGTTGTATTACTATGATTTTGTGACCCTTTTGAGCGAATTTACCTTTTTTTCGAATACATTTGAGACTGGGCCGTGTTATGTTCATTTATATATATATTTTTTTTATTATTCTGATATGACAAGTGCCTCAAAAAATCATCTTAGTCATATCTATTTCCTGTACTGCAAGCTCTCTTAAAAAAAATAAACAGGTAAAATATTGCAAACGTGTTTACTCTGTCCTCACTGCAACAAGCAAACAAAAGACCAAAGAGGAAAGAGCTGCTTTGCTAAATTGCATTCAACAATTCACTGAATATTTAGATGAAAAAAAATCCCTACTATTATAATTAATATTGCAATGAGTGAGGATTATGCATTGTTGAGGATATGATTATATTTATGTAGCGTTCCTGTTTTAACAACTGTCTCTTGTCTGTTATTTTTTTACATTTATGGGCTCGCGTGGAAGTGCGTGGAAGGATCACTTTAATTAATATTTCCGCCGAGGTGGAATGCACATGAACATATCTACAGGAAGTCTGGAAAAAAAAATGGCTTTTAACAGATGTATATATATATATTTGTACGCGACCAAAAATTACATATATATTTTTTCATTTCCTTTTCATCTTCGTTTTGCAAGATATACAGCGAAAAAAAAAAAAAAAACATGTCAGGATATTCACAAAAGCCGATACTTTTCACTTGTCTATTCAAAGTCAGAGATGAATGCATTCGAACACATTTAGGAAATCCTTTCAACTCAGCTGATTCGCAAACCGAACCGTATGATTCGAAACTCTTTTATATCTCATGAAAAAGTCATAAAAATACAAAATAGTCAGGTGACAAAAAATGCGCGAGTTCATTCACGCGCGAGAAAGGAAAGAGAGAGAGAGAGAGAGAGAGAGAGAGAGAGAGAGAGAGAGAGAGAGAGAGAGAGAGAGAGAGAGAGAGAGAGAGAGAGTGGGGTAGGGGGTGGGGGAGAGGAGGAAGGAGAGAGAGAATATATGCATCCCATCCTCCGAACTATGTGATTCAAAAGTCATTTATATCTCGTGAAAAAGTAGTAAGGGCACTTTAGCATGAATGAACATACGCGACCACTTCCCTGAACTTAACGTGGTTGATGGAGAGTGAAGCGCATTCGGGCAATAATCCGATACATTTACCTTTTTTTTTCGAAATTTGGTTACGACTGAAGCTTCACTAAAGAGAAGTGTATTGAGGGAGGGAGAGAGAGGGAGAGTGAAAGGGAAAGGGTTGGGTCAAGGTAGAATGGTAGAGACAAGGGAGACAGTGAAATGGAGAAATTGAAAGAAAAAGAGAGAAGATATAGGTGTATATATATATATATATATATATATATATATATATATATATATATATATATATATATATATATCATATACACATATATATAGGTAGGTAGGTAGAGAGAGAGAGAGAGGGAGAGAGAGAGAGAGAGAGAGAGAGAGAGAGAGAGAGAGAGAGAGAGAGAGAGAGAGAGAGAGAGAGAGTGAGTGGGGAAGACTGACAGACAGACAGACAGACAAGCAGACATAGAGAAAGAGACAGACAGACAGACAGACAGGCAGAGATAGCAAGAGGCAAAGAGCAAGAAAATAAAGAGAGACCGATAGACGACCGAAAAGAAACCAAGAGAAAATAAAGAAAGAAAACAAACAAACAAACAAACAAACAAAAACAACAACAACACAGAAATATCCATGCAAACTTCAAGCTAAACCTTCCTTCCCTTCAATATAACGGGAAGTCCTACGCCACAAACTTTCACCTCGCCTGCAATGCTAAATCAAGAACTCGCGGGTTAAAAAAAACTGCAACACCCTCTCCTTTTTCTAATTTTTTGTTGTTGTATAACATTATACATATAAATAATGCTGCAACGTTACTTACGGCAGAAGATGATGTTATCGATTGTTCGTAAAATACACATAATGATTTATATTACGGTGTCGGGCTCATCCGGTCGACAGAGCAAATATAGCGTTATGTCTAAAAAATAGCGTTTGGTTCGAAGGTGTATGTAAGGACCAAGAGTAAAAAAGGAGAATGAGATAGTATAGTTTTTAAAATAAAGTCAGGTTTAATAACGTATGGTTTAGCGATAATTTGTTTCTATGTAATATTCAAAATTGAAAGTCTTTCCTTTGCTAATTAAACTAGGAAAAAAAAATGTGTATTTTAACATTCAACATTCAGAAGGAATAATTTTCTGTTGTTGTTAGCCGTTTCTCCCGTTAATTATCGTTCAGTTCTAAATTAAGCCCCGATTCATTATGTTTCGGACACCCCACAGCCACTAATGTACCAAGTCATTATTAATTCATTGTTTCCGCCGCCATCTTTACGCCGCGTTGAGCTTGGAGAGGCGAGAAACAAGGGGTCATTATGGCCAGACTGGGAAATTTCTCCTGTTTTCGTCGTTCTTTCTCCTAATAGCTTTGTGATTTTTATTTTTTGATCCGATGTTCAGGAGGATTTAAGCTAAGAACAAATATCTTTTGTGTTTTGTTAGATTAATGAGTTTTTTTTTGTTTTTGTTTTTTTTTGTTTTTCTCGAAGGGAAGGTATCCCCCCTCCCGAGGCATCTCATTGGTAACACTGCGCGCGGCAGGAAATCCTCGTGTCATTTTCCGTGTTCGAGACTTCCCCTTCGCGGCGCCGAATCCTGCCACGCCCAAAGCCTACATCTGCCCCCTCCGTGCTGTCACGCCCAAGTGACTCCGGCATCAACGAGAGGTTCCATGAATGGGGAGCAAAAGTTTTATGAATGGAGCGATGAGCGCGGGAGATATATTAGAGATCAGTTATGAGGCGGCGGTAGCACGCTCCGTGGTTTCGGACAACGCTTCAGTGGCTACGAGGAGTGTCACGAAAAAAGAAAAAGAAAAAAAATCATAATAATCATAAGAGTTCATAATAACTTAAAATCATAATAACGTAAGGTTCTCATCATGAATGTAATCCACACTCTACGGATTACAAAACCCTTAATATTCTACCCCACCCCCTCAAAAAAAAAAAAAAAAAAAAAAATCTACAAGACATCAGCTGATAATTTCTTTACGGAATTCACAGTCAGCTGATCCGTATCAAAGATTTCTTCATGTTGCCAAATAATCGACATAAACCTTTCGGAATCTTAGTTATGGTGATTTTATAGTTATGGCGGCTGCGATGTCACAGTAAAACGTAGCTTACGATGATTTAAAAGAAACTATTCTGTTATCATAGGCATTGACATAGATTTACGCAGTTAGATAAGAAAGATAGGGGCGGGAGGTACTGATGGTCTCTGGATATATATCTTTATCTTAAATCTATCCGCTTATTTTTTGGAATTTTTAAAGAATTGTATGTCAGTTTGTAACGAAAAGGAAAAACGGAAACAAAATATGATATATTATACAAAATAGGATATATTAATATGATATATTATACAAAATAGGATATATTATACATTTCACGTTTTCTTTTTCTTTAATAGTTTACTGTAATATAATCTCCACTGTTATCAGATTTGTTATCTACTTCCTTATGGTTGCATATGTTGCACCATCTTTATCTTTGACCTTTGCTTATAAAAAAAAAAATACTGGAGAAACAAGGGAAGGAAAGAATAAGAGGAAAATGCTAAGAAAAAAAATCAGAATCAGAAAAGAGAATAAGGAAGAAATAGAAAAAAGAAACGTTAACACGCGCGCACGCACACACACACACACACACACGCGCGCGCGCGCGCAAAGTACATGTTTTGTGTAAACATATATTTTTAAGTGATCTAATTACTGAGACCTTTATAAATATTACTATCGCTGTTGACGAATTACAAATGTTATTATCATTATCATTATTAATACCATTCCTGTTATTATCATTTTAGGTATTATTATTATCATTATCATTACTATTACGATTACTGCTATTACTTCTACTACTACTGCTACTATGACTATTACTATTACCACCACCACCACTACTACTACCACTACTACTACTATTACTACCACTACTACTACTACTACTACTACTATTACTACGACTATTACCACTACTACAGCCATCATCACCACCATCATCACCGCGACCACCACTACTATTACTACTGCTATTACTACCACTACTACTGTTGCTATTACTATCACTGCTTTTGTCATAATTACTATTTTAATTCATAATTTTATAATTTCTGGAATAAGAACCGTAAATAATACACAAAAACAAAACCATTCACGACGTCACAACCACACACAAACACTCAGACGCACACACACACGCAAACACCCACCACACACACACACGCAAACGCATACTCAAACACACACAC
>NC_051393.1:50115395-50117895 GCF_015228065.2 Penaeus monodon | reverse complement strand
AGTATCATGCAGTGACCACGGCGGCTCAAACATCTACCGTAAAAAAAAAAAAAAAAAAAAAAAAAAAAAAAAAAAAAAAAAAAAATCATGGAAAGCCCATGATCGTCAAGGCCGCGGTGGCCGAATGGTTAGAGCGTCGGACTCGAAACTGTCACGACGGCAATCTGAATTCGAGGGTTCGAGTCACCGACCGCCGCGTTGTTCCCTTGGGCAAGGAACTTCACCTTGATTGCCTACCTAGCCACTGGGTGGCCAAGCCAGCCCAAGTCAAGTGCTGGTCCCAAGCCCGGATAAATAGAGAGTATAATTACCTAAAAAGGTACCACCGGCACTCTCCGTGGAAAGGAACTGGGGACCCTACCACGTACTCACTCCAAGAGCATCACAACAGGAAAACTACAATTAAGTATCATGCTGTGACCACGGCGGCTCAGACATGAACCTACCGTTAAAAGAAGAGAAGATATATATGATTATCATTAAAAAAAATAATTTCTTATTATTATCATTACCATCTATTCAGACTACAGGAACCCCTAACGCCATCACCAGCATCCTCATCTCTCTTTTATCCCCCCACCTCTCTACTCCCCCTCACTCCCCCGCTCGCTTCTCTCGGATCATTGACCAATCCAGACTTCCGACGTGTGTGTGTGTTTACTCATGTGCGAACGAGAGTGTGTGAGTGTGTGTGTGTGTGTTTGTTTGTTTGTGTGTGTGTTGTGTGTGCGTATGTATGTGGAGGAGCTGTTTTAATTAGTACATATGATGATTCACCGGAGATAAAAAGAAGAATTACCATTGCCAAAAACGCCACAATTGCTCTCAATAACACCTGGAAAGACCAAAGCATTACCTTACGGACAAAGCTGAGGTTATTGAACTCATTAGTTTTCCCAATTGCATCATATGGTTCTGAGTGTTGGGTGTTGAAGTAGATAGACAAGAAAAAGATCAATAGTTTTGAAATGTGGTGTTACAGACGAGTACTGCGTATTAGCTGGACAGAGAAGAAGACGTTATTGATGATATCATATATATATATATATATATATATATATATATATATATATATATATATATATATAATCAATAACGGTATATATATATATATATATATATATATATATATATATAGATAGATAGATAGATAGATAGATAGATAGATAGATAGATAGATAGATTTTTTTATCTTCTTCCTTTCACTTTTGTCAAAATCTCTCCGGAAGTGTCCCACATCCGGGTACTCTGACGCAAAAAATATTCTCATTATGGTAGTTCTCATAAATAAAAAAATCTTTATGAGATTGGTTAGAGCGTCGGACTCCAGACTGTCACGACGACAATCTGAGTTCGAGGGTTCGAGTCACCGGCCGGCGCGTTGTTCCCTTGGCCAAGGAACTTCACCTCGATTGCCTACCTAGCCACTGGGTGGCCAAGCCAGCCCAAGTCAGTGCTGGTCCCAAGCCCGGCCGGTGACTCGAACCCTCGAACTCAGATTGCCGACGTGACAGTCTTGAGTCCGACGCTCTAACCATTCGGCCACCGCGGCCCCATATATATATATATATATATATATATATATATATATATATATATATATATATATATATATATATATATATATATATATATATATATATTATATAGATAGATAGATATAGATATGCACACACACACACACACACACACACACATTCACACACACATACAGATGAATAAAACAATATTTACTGACAAAACATCTATTTACCAGAGCCAAAACACACTCAAACACAATAAATCTTAAGTTTAAAAAGCCTTCTTCTTCTTTTAACGGTAGGTTCATGCCTGAGCCGCCGTGGTCACAGCATGATACTTAATTGTAGTTTTCATGTTGTGATGCTCTTGGAGTGAGTACGTGGTAGGGTCCCCAGTTCCTTTCCACGGAGAGTGCCGGTGTTACCTTTTTAGGTAATCACTCTCTCCACTCTATCCGGCCTCGGGACCAGCACTTGACTTGGGCTGGCTTGGCCACCCAGTGGCCAGGCAGGCAATCGAGGCGAAGTTCCCTGCCCAAGGGAACAACGCGCCGGCCGGCGACTCGAACCCTCGAACTCAGATTGCCGTCGCGACAGTCTTGAGCTCGATGCTCTAGCCATTCGGCCACCGCGGCCTACACGTCACTTAATGGCCGTTTAATCGCAGAGTCATCGAGAAAATGGAAGTCAAAATCCACGATATCGAAGAGCGCCAGCAGCCAATCACCATCGAGTAGCGGAGGAGGCAGCAGCCAATCGGCGCCTTTCGATAGAGACAATGCGTTAATAATTGACGAGTGTCTTTTTTTTTTTTAGGGTGAATCCGCCAATCACGAGAAAGGGGGAAAAGGGGGATTGAGGTGTCGATAAGGAGGAGGTGAGGAGGGGGAAGAGGAGGAGGGGGTGAAGGTGGGGTGAGGGGAGGAAGAAAGAAAAAGAAAAGGAGAAAGAGAGAGAGAGAGAGGAGAGGGAGAGAAGGA
>NC_051393.1:50102763-50111648 GCF_015228065.2 Penaeus monodon | reverse complement strand
CGGCACTGCCGGCGAGCTCGGAACCAGGCAGGCAATCGAGGCGAAGTTCCCTGCCCAAGGAACAACGCGCCGGCCGGCGACTCGAACCCTCGAACTCAGATTGCCGTCGCGACAGTCTTGAGCTCGATGCTCTAGCCATTCGGCCACCGCGGCCTACACGTCACTTAATGGCCGTTTAATCGCAGAGTCATCGAGAAAATGGAAGTCAAAATCCACGATATCGAAGAGCGCCAGCAGCCAATCACCATCGAGTAGCGGAGGAGGCAGCAGCCAATCGGCGCCTTTCGATAGAGACAATGCGTTAATAATTGACGAGTGTCTTTTTTTTTTTTTTAGGGGGAATCCGCCAATCACGAGAAAGGGGGAAAAGGGGGATTGAGGTGTCGATAAGGAGGAGGTGAGGAGGGGGAAGAGGAGGAGGGGGTGAAGGTGGGGGTGGAGGTGGAGGAAGAAAGAAAAACGAGAAAAGGAGAAAAGAGAGAGAGAGAGAGAGAGAGAGAGAGAGAGAGAGAGAGAGAGAGAGAGAGAGAGAGAGAGAGAGAGAGAGAGACAGACAGACAGACAGAGAGAGAGAAGAGAAATCGAGAGAGAAAGAGAAAAGGAGAAAAAAAGGTAAGATAGAGAAACTAAGAGAGAGAAAAAAAAAAGAAAACGAAAGAGAGAGAGAGACAGACAGACAAGAACAAGCAAACATTCAGCCATCAAATCGACTGTCACGTGTTTACGCAATCAACTTGCAATCGATTTCCCCGGAGAGGTCGAAAAGCAGCGTGAAAAAGCTTGTGGATCAATTTTTCCTTGATTCTCGGATGAATGCTCACGAATTCCGGTCGTTTAAAAAATACAACTTTGCTGGGTAAATTGTTCACATATTCACAAGGGAAGGAGAGGGGGAAAAATACGAGACAATGCTTCGCAGGAGACAATTATCACAATGATCGGCCTTACGCAATCATTAAGAGGTTTATATAATGATTATACCCGATGCCCTCTCCCGCTAAGGGAGAGAGCGGGGTAGATAGAAAGATAAATAGGAGGGTGGATAGGAGGGAGAGAGTGAGGAAGAGAGAGAGAGGGGGGAGTGAGAGAGAGAGAGAGAGAGAGAGAGAGAGAGAGAGAGAGAGAGAGAGAGAGAGAGAGAGAGAGAGAGAGAGAGAGAGAGAGAGAGAAAGGAGTCACAGTGACAGAGACAGAGACATAGATAGACAGATAGAGAGAAAGAGACAGATACATAGAGCTGGGGACCCTACCACGTACTCACTCCAAGATCATCACAACATGAAAACTACCAATTAAGTATCAATTAAGTAAAAAAAAAAAAAAAAAAAAAAAAAAAAAAAAAAAAATATATATATATATATATATATATATATATATATATATACATATATATATCTATATATATATATATACATAGGAAATTAAAGTTTATTGGTCATGTAATGAGAAGTAAAAGTATTGAGAAAAACTTGCTGACAGGGATGGTGATAGGAAACAGAGGAAGAGGCAAACCAAAGACAAGACTGAGCGACAATATCAAAGATATTTGCGGGCTGTCGATGGTATAAGTGGAAAGAAAAGCGTAAGATCGAGTTTAGTGGCGAAGGATGGTGGAGAGGTCCACGGCTGCTCAAGCATGAGCATACCGTTATTGATTGATATATATACATATATATATACATATATATATATATATATATATATATATATATATATATATATATATATATATATATATATATATAGATAGATAGATAGATAGATAGATAGATACAGAGAGAGAGAGAGAGAGAGGAGAGAGAGAGAGAGAGAGAGAGAGAGAGAGAGAGAGAGAGTAAGAGAGAGAGAGAGAGAGCGAAAGAAAAAATAATGTCTACCTTGCACCGAAAAGGAAAGGCTGTCCTCCATCCCACAAAAACACAGACGCATAATGAAGAGGAAACCCCGCAAAGGTTAGCTGAGGATAAAAACTCCGGGACAGCATGACGAACTTGCGGCGCCGAACGGACAGGGCGTGACGCGAACAAAAGACGGTCGACAAGCGCACGTGCGGCGACAGGGGGGGGGGGGAGAAGGGGAAGGGGAAGGGGAATGAGGGAGAGGGAGGGGAAGGGGGTAGGAGAGGGCTAGAGGAGAAGGGGTAGGGGAAGGGTGTGGGGGAGGGGGGGTAGCATTAAGGACGCCAGCGACTTCCGACACTTGTGCGAACTTTACGTTTCCCCTTTTTTTCCGATGTCAAGAGAGTGTGCCGCGCCGGAACCCGTGATATTATCCACGGATGCGGACGGATGAATAAATGACGGATGAAGGAGGATGGACGGGATAAAGAGAGATACAAGAGCGCGCGCACGTGCGGGTGTCATGGCGTAGTCGCGTCTCCACTTCCGCAGTCCTTTTTGCTCGCTCTAACTCCGCGCCGGATCATAAAGTTAATTCCACCGACGCTAAGTATTATTAGCGATGGTATTACGCGTAATTTACGAGCGGCGTTTACCCACACACGACCCAAAGTGATACACAAGTAGGTGGCATGCGGCAGCCAATCACGGAGCGCCAATTTTCGTAAATATGTAGGCCAGAGGTTGTTGTCGAATGCGATTTATCACAAAATGGAGATGGATTTGGCTTCGTGTCCGAGAGTCATTTGTTGACGATGTAACGTTGACCCTCGCAATATTTTCGGCTCGTTTGAGTGAGTCTGACAGACAGATGAACGCACAGGCAGAAAATCCGACCAACAGACAAGCAACAAACAGGCAAACATACGCACTAACTGGCAGACAAAACCATTCACATAACAGACAGACAGACCAACATACACGCAGACCCACAGACCTACAAACAGACCGACATTACAAACACACAAACAGCAACACACACACACAAACAACCAAGCAACCATACATAACAGACGACCTTATCACACAATAAAAAAAACAACAACATAAAACAAAAAAAAAACAAGCACACAAACAAACATGACTACCTTTGCATGAAACTATTTTTTAAAAAAATCTGTGAAAAAAAATATCCTTAGCGAAGGTCCATGAAAGGGAATAAGCAAAATAACGAAATAAAACACGATTAAAAGTCGATAACAACGATAATAAATAAAAAAAGGCAGATAGATAAATGAAGCAATTAACTTTATTGCACTAAAATCGATCACATTGAAACCGAAGTGAAAAGTCAAGAAGCAGAATAGGACAAAGTAGTAAAAAATGACCGACATAAAAACAAAAGAACCCATAATGATAACAAAAAAGACTAATAAAATTGATCGAAATTGAAGCTAAACGGAATATCAATAAAAAAAATTACAACAATAAAGGAAAAACGTAAGATTATATAAAAAATAGCAAAGTGTATTCGTATAAAAGTGAAAAGAAATAAAAGAAATAACAAAGAAAGTCATAATAGATAATAGACAAAATCGTCTTTCTTTCTCTCTCTCTTTATCTCTATCTATCTGTCTATCTATCTTTCTACCTCTATTTATCTCTATCTTCATATATATATATATATATATATATATATATATATATATATATATCATATATATATATATATATATATATATATATATATATATATATATATATACACACACACACACACACACACACACACACACACACACACACACACACACACACACACACACACATGTATAGATATATAGTCGTACATCTACCCACCTACCTCCCCCCTTCTCCCCCCCTCCCCCCTCTCCCCTCTCTCTCGCCGGACACCTCAAACATTGACGCGTTTAGTGCCAGGTGACTTTCTCCTCCCCGCCCTTTTTTGACGTTTGGCGAGCCTTCCCTCTTCCCTCTCTTTATCTCGTTCTCCCCTCTCCCCTCTCCCCTCTTCCTACCTCTCTTCTCTTCGCTTCCTCCCCTCCCCCTCCCCTCTTCCGCCGAAATCTCTTTCCTTCCCCTCACCTGTCCCCTTCTCCTCCTCTCTCCCCATTCCTCTTTTCCTTCTTTCCTTTCCCCTTCCTCTCTTCCTCCTCCTCTTTTCCTTTACATCTATCCCTCCCCTTTTTCTCTTCCTCCTCTCCTTTCTATCCCCTCTCTTTTCCTTGCTCCTTCCCCTTCCCTTTTCCCTCTGTCCCCTTCCATACCCTCTCCTATCTCTCCATCCTCATCCCTTTCCTCCCCTCATTCTCTCACCCTCCCCCTTCCTCCTTTTCCCCTCCCCTCTCCTCCCTCTTCTTCCCCTCCCCACCCTCCCCCTCCCTCCCCTTCCCCATCCTCCCCTCCCCCTCCCTCACATCTCCCCTCCTTCCCCCCATCCTCCCCTCCCCTCACCCCATCCTCCTCCTCCCTCCTCCTCCCCTCCCCTCACCCCATCCTCCCCTCCCCTCACCCCATCCTCCCCTCCCCTCACCCCATCCTCCCCTCCCCTCACCCCATCCTCCCCTCCCCTCACCCCATCCTCCTCCTCCTCATCCCTCCCGTCCCTCACCCATGACCGGAAGTGACCGGAAGTCCGTTGGTGAGTGATGCAATGTTGCAGGCTCGAGCAGGTGGCTACCGCTCGTGGACGCCAGTTTGGTGCAAGGAGAGAGGGGGAGGAGGAGGGGGGGGCGTCGAGGGAAGGAAAGTAGATAGAGATAAAAATTGATAGATTGATAAGAATTGATAATGAGATAAGAAGAGATATAGATAAAATAGATAGAGATAGATAAGAATAGAGAGAGAGGTAGAAAAGAATTGATAACGAGATAGATGGGAAGAGACAGATAAAGTAGACAGAGATAGATAAGATTTGATAGAGAGGTAGATCAGAATTGAAATAGATAGAATAGATAGAGAGACAGATAAAGATAGACGTCATAGATAGATAAAAGAAATAGAGATAGATAAGAATAGACAGATAAAGAGATAGATAAGAAAGTCAATAAAGAGGAAACTGTATATGTATCTATCTATCTGTCTGTCTATCTGTGAGAATGAATACCTGTATTAGGATTATTTATTTTTTTCTGTTATCTTACGTTATTTTCTTCTGTTCTTTATTCTCTTTTATTATTATTATTATTATTATTATTATTATTATTATTATTATTGTTATTATTATTATTATTATTATTATTATTATTATTATTATTATTATTATTATTATTATTATTATTATTATTATTATAATGTTATTCTCCCTCTTGTTCGCATGTTCTCTGTCTATCTGCTGTCTGTGTGTCTTTTCTCTTTCTCTCTCTCTCTCTCTCTCTCTCTCTCTCTCTCTCTCTCTCTCTCTCTCTCTCTCTCTCTTTCTCTCTCTCTCTCTCTCTTTCACTCACACACTCTCTCTCTCTCTCTCTCTCTCTCCCCTTCTCCCCCATCCCACCCTCTTTCCCCTCTCCCCTCAAAGTCCCTCTCTTTCTCCTCCCCTTCCCACCCCCTCCCCCCCTCCCCCATCTTCCCACCCCCTCCCCCCTCCCCCATCTTCCCACCCCCTCTCCCCTTAATGTCCCCCTCCCCACCCTCCCCCATCCCTACCCACTCACCTACTCACCCTCCCCTTCTCCCCGTAATGTCCCCCTCTCCCCCACACCCACCCTCTCCTTCCCCCCCCCCATCCCTCCCTCCCTTTCTCCCCACCTCTCCCCCCACTCCTCCCCCTCCTCCCCCTCCCCCACTCCTCCCTCTCCTTCCCCCCCCCACCCATCCCTCCCTCCCTTTCTCCCCACCTCCCCCCCTATCCTCTCCCTCCTCCCCCTCCTCCCCCCACTCCTCCCTCTCACCCCCCCCCCCTTTCCTCGCCAGCGTCGCCAGGTGCGCTCGAAGCCGCCGCCGCACACAATCGATGTCGGTGATTGTCTGCCTTGATTGTGTAGCTGATTACGTCCTGATTACCCCCAGTGATTCACCCGCGGCGAGCAGGTGACGAGCCCAACGGATTTCGGTCACGAGGGACAGCCGATCGGGGGAACGGGGGGGTGGGGGGGGGTATTAGGTAGGGGAGGGAGGTAGGGGGAGGGAGGTAGGGGGAGGGAGGTAGGGGGAGGGAGGTAGGGGGAGGGAGGTAGGGGGAGGGAAGAGGGGTGGAAGGGAGGGAGAGAGAGGGGGTGGAGGAGAGGGGTAGGGATGAGGGGTGAGGGGTGAAGGGATGGGGGAAGAGAGGGGAGTGAGAGAGAGGGGTGGGGTGGTGGAGGAGGGATGAGGGGAGAGAGGAGTCGAGGGGAGAGAGGAAGAAGGGGAGGGGGGGGATAAGGGGGAGGTGGGTTGGGAGGGAGTGGAGGAGGATTATGAGTGGCTGAGGGGGAGGGTAGGGGTGAGGGGTGGAGGGGCGGGGGAGAGGGTGGATGTGAGGAGTGGAGGGAGGAGTGGGGGAGGGAAGAGGGGAGGGAGGTGGAGGAGGGAGAAGGGGATTTAAAAGAGAGGGTTGGGCTGGGATAAGGGGATTGGCGATATAGTGGGGAAGGGGGGGGGGGGTGAAAGCGTATAAGTAGCTGAGAGAGAGGATGAGAGAGGGGGTTGAGTGGGGGGGGGGAGAGTTGAGAATAAGGTGGAGATGGGGGATGAAGAGGGGGTGTGGGGATGGGTGTGGGGATGGGGAAGGATGGGGAGGAGAGTAATGATGCGGATTAAGGGGGGGTCAGTAAGGGGTGGGGGTGTGGGTAGAGTCACGTGAAGGGAGGGGGGAGGGGGGTGATGGTTGGGGGGCAAAGGTGTGTTGGTTAGTAGTGGTTGGGGGGGAGGAGGAGGGGGAGGAGGAGGAAGAGGGGGAGGAGAAAGAGTAAGAGGAGTAGGAGAAAGAGGAGGAGGAGGAGGAGGAAGAGGAGGAAGAGGGGGGGAGAAAGAAGAGGAGGAGGAGGAGGGGGAGGAGGAGAAATAGGAGGAGGAGGAGGAGGAGGAGAAAGAGTGAGAGGAGTAGGAAAAAGAGGATGAGAAAGAGGAGGAAGAGGGGGAGAGAAAGAGGAGGAGGAGGAGGGAAAGGAGGAGGAGGAGGGAGAGGAGAAAGAAGAGGAGAACGATGAAGGAGAAAAGGAAGAGAAAGAGGAAGAGGAGGAGGAGTAGAGAAAAAAAAATGAAGAAAATAAAAATCAATCAATCTATCTATGCATCTATCAATTCATCAATCTACAAACAGAGAGATAGATAGGTGAATATACACAGACAGAGAGAGAGAGAGAGATAAATAAACACACACAGAGACTGAAAAATAGATGAATAGATAAATACACAGATGAAAAGATAGGAACATAGATACACGAATTAAAAAGAGAGAAAAGGAGAAAATGGATAGAGAAAGATAATGAGGGGAGATGGAAGGAAACATAAAAAAGCGAGGGATGAGAGAGAGATGTGAGGGGAAATATGTTTTTTTTTTTTAGGACAATAAAGAGTAAACTAATTAGAGCACAGAAAATATTACAATAATGAAAATAATTACCTTACAACTGAAATAAAAAAATGAAAAAAAAAATCATATGAAAAAAAACACATTATATTAAATAAGTATCTATAGTTATGCATTGACAACGTGAAATCATAAACCAATTTAGATTAAAGAGACAGAGTGGATGAGAGAGAGAGAGAGAGAGAGAGAGAGAGAGAGAGAGAGAGAGAGAGAGAGAGAGAGAGAGAGAGAGAGAGAGAGAGAGAGAGAGAGAGAGAGAAAGAAAGAGAGAAAGAGAGAAAGAGAGAAAGAGAGAGAGAAAGAAAGAGAGAAAGAACAAACGAGACAGACATACAGACAAACAGAGAAAAAGACACACAGACAGACAGACAGACAAACAGAGAAAAAGACACACAGACAGACAGACAGACAAACAGAGAAAAAGACACACAGACAGACAGACAGACAAACAGAGAAAAAGACACACAGACAGACAAACAGAGACAGATGACCGCCACAACCCCCCCCCCCCCAACACCCACACGATGACCGCACCGTGCGGGTTAGGGTCACTCCAGGGTGAAAGGGTGAACAGTCACGGTGTGGCGTTTCCCGTGATTACAAAGGGTATGGTGCGTCGTGGTTATTGTTGCCATATGGTGTCGCGTAGCGAGCAATACAGCGCGAGTTTTTTTTACTTTCGTTTTTGTGCGTTTGTGGGTTTGGAGTTAGAAATCGGATGTACAGATTATCAATTTATCAATTGATTTATTTATCATTATTATTATTATTATTTTTTTCTTTTTGAGGGGGATTTCAAGGTAATATTTTAGTTTTTAATTATTAGGGGGGGGGGAGGGGAAAATGGGATATTTTCTTGAGGAATATATTCGTTATGTAACTGTTTTATTAGGGTTTTGTATTTATCTGTCTGTCTGTCTGTCTGTCTGTTTGTCTGTCTGTCGTTCTTGCGTTATTTTACCTTCGTGCGTCGGGAGTCATTTGCAATATGGTTGGCATAATTAATCATGATGGTGATTTTTTATGGTTTAGTATCGTTCTCTGTCTTTCTGTCCCTCTCTCTCTTCTCTTCTCTCTCTTTCTCTCTTTCTCTCTCTCTTTCCTTTTCTCCTTCCTTTTCTCTCTCTCTCTCTCTCTCTCTCTCTCTTTCTCTCTCTCTCTCTTTCACTCTCTCTCTTTCTATCTCTTTCTCTCTCTCCCTCCCCTTCTCCCCCATCTTCTCTCTCTCTCTCTCTCTCTCTCTCTCTCTCTCTCTCTCTCTCTCTCTCTCTCTCTCTCTCTCTCTCTCTCTCTCTCTCTCTCTCTCTCTCTCTCTCTCTCTCTCCCTCCTTTTATTTCTGTGCATGGGTGTGCGTGTGAACGTATGTGAAACTACCATTTCTATTCATACATTTTGTTCATAACTTTGTAAAAATATAAATAAATTTGTAAAACTACGAATATACAAAAATGAGAACATAAAAGACATCCCGCCATAAATCTAAAAATGCTACTGACCCACAGAATGAAAAAAGGTA